>NW_022156719.1:1339871-1462171 GCF_004355905.1 Pyricularia grisea | reverse complement strand
GCGACTGGGCTGTCGAGTAATTGACGGACGGACGGACGGGATGTGTGTGAGGTGTGTGCGAGCACCTCAAGTAGATGGTTGGTTGGTCGAATCTGAGGTGATTTGTTTGCCACAGACTTACTTGCACACAGCAGCTAGTCTAGACTAAAATAAGGGCGGGCGGGGTGCAGTGTCGTAAGTTGTTTTTTTGATGGTTCCTCCGCGCAAACGACAGGAAGAAATATTTGGAAAAGATGTTTCCGGAAAAGTCCAAGAGATTTATCAAATCTCGTGACGGCGGAATGCGGTCAAGGAACCAAAAATCTAGTCAGGAACAAAGAGAGAAATTAGGGGGATGGAGATCTTATACGGATTTTTGACCGAGCCGCAGCAATTTCAGTACTTTCGTCTTAAACAAATTCTCATCCAGTCACAACGAAACAAGCTGGCGGCGGCGGCGGGTCTTCAAGGAGAGAAAGCCAACAAAGCACATTCCCAAGACCCAGAAGGGCACATCAGGCTATGTGGGATTAAAAGACAAGAATGGCAGTTTGGGCAGCAATGCCTGTTGCCGGACCCATGACCGGGATATTTATGTGCCAATTCCTCCGGGGGTGTGAGATGAGGAATAAATATCAGAGAGAGGGGGGAAAAGCAGATAAAAAAAAAAGAAGAAAAAAAAGAGATAGCTCCCCGCCTTGACCAGTCTGCTGCCACCCCTGTGCAAAAACTGGTAGGTCATCCCACTGGGGATATAATATCCAGGACCGCGGAAAACAGCGTAAACATGGATGGTCTTTTAAGATTGCATGCTGTTGTGCCAGGCGAGCTGAGTAGTAAAAGGGGGCAGATGAGTTGGCAAAGCGCCAACCTACTACGGTCACAGCCTCCAAGCAGATTCAAGATGGCGGTGTCGGCTCAACCAGGCTGGCGGCTGCAAGAACCGTGTGCAAGAGTGAGAAAAAAAGAGTGGGAGAGCATGAGAACAATGGGTTCGAATGGGGGCACTGGACGGGATCGAAAATAGACCGGCATAATGGGGTAGCAGCGCATCGAGAGGTGCATCGATTCGTGCCCAATGAGATATTAAAACGTAGTGGCTCCCTTCCATAAGAGTGAGCTGCAGCATGTATGTAAAAAAGAAGGTGAGGTGTTTCTTGGACAGAAAATGTGGATCAAGATTTGACGAGCCAGAATATGCAAAGGAGCAAAATAGGTCTGGGCCAGGCTGAGTGGTTTAAGTTGACCGTGTTCAGAGCTCAGAGCTCAATCCGAATGCAATTGTACTGAGGATATTGAAAACAAGAAAAGAAAAAAAAAAAGATGTAGAGACAAGGTATTTACTCGCAACCAAAAGCCCTACTGGTAGCCCTGCCGAGACTCGGGTCAGGAAGTGGTGTGCCGAAAAATAGTGTCAAGCGCAAAGGCTGGCAAGGCGGGCAAGGCGGGGTGAGATCCCGACGGTTAATCTGATTACCTAAGACAACCAACGGCCTGGCAGGGATAAGTCAGGTCAATGGACCCTTCAATGCTTGTTGGGCATCGTTGGGTAACTGGATTTTGACAAGAATGACTCTAACTAGAGTGGACATGCTAGCTACCGTACATTGAGTAGCTTGCTTGTATTTCATTTAGTTGAGCCTCTAACGTATGGGAACAACAAATCGTGTTTGTGGTTGTGAAATGTCTCAAGCTGCAGTATTGCTTGGTAACAGAAAACAGAAAAAAGTTGAAGGCGGTGTGTCTGGCCTGGCCTGGACATTGTCTTGCATCTCGTCTTGGCATGGTAGCTTAGCAACTGCGTCACTCTGTACTGTAACTCCACTGCAACTGCTGCCACTGGTCACTTGCTGATTATCACATCCCCCGCCCGATATGCTGGGTCAACCCCGCCAGCAACCGATCCAGGTGTCAAGCTAACGCGGTGCGGTGCACGATGTCGCGCCATTTGAGATCGTACCGAAGACGCATATCATCCATTTATCGCCCTGGCTGCCGGTTGGGTTCACAGGAGCTACTTCTCACTTCATAGAGCTGAGGTACCTCTCCCTAGCTAGCTGGCATTTGCTGGTCGTATGCTCAACCCTGAAAATTGCTTGCTTGACTTAAGCCAAGAGCAGAAGACAACAGAGTTACGTTTTTCTTCTCTCTGTCTACATATACACCACCCGCCAACCTCGGAATCTTCGTCATCAAGCACGTTAGGCAGCGACCTCAAATCATCATGTCGAGGTCGCTGCTCTCGGCGCATCTTGAGCAGATTGCAATCTCATGCCAGGGCATAAATGAACTCCCGTAAGCTGCAGCGACCCCAAAAGATTTACATGCTTTTTACCTCAGTCCCTTACCGTCTGGTCGGTTCCTACATCCTTTCCAAAGAAGGCATGGCTCCGCTTCGGGCAGCAATGCAATACGGATGAGCACCAAATAGCCAACCACCCATAACAGGGGCTACCACCCTCCTTTCTGGCTGCCTAGAGACCAGAGCGACATAAGGGTCACTTATATCAAACTATAATTTACTAACCTGCACAAAAATCCCGCAATGGCTGTTTAGGTTTCCACCCCCAAAGATTTTTACCAACGCCCTGCTCGCCAGCCATGACATCACCTCACTGATTCGCGACACCGAGACTCATGAGCGAGCTCTCTTCTCCGTCCCGCCACCGCCTCCCCAGCAGCAGCAGCAACAACAACCGCAACGAACCCCGGCGCTAGACGACGACCCCGATGCCCGCGGAAAGACAAAGCGCCGGCAGACTGTATTCAATGTCGCGGCGGGCGAGGTGACGACGGGACCTCCGCCGGGCCACCGGAATGCTGTGAGTGCGCGCCGTAACACGGCCGTGGCCGCTGTGTTGGGAGGTGACCTACACGGCCAGATCACGCGTGGCGGCCACGGCGGCGGCGAGGTCGACATCGAGGTCTTGCTGCGCGGCGCTGAGAAACTGTGCCACGTCTACCCACTGCCCGGCGCACTCGAGCGAATCCCCGAAATGCGCCAGAAGTATGCGCATCAGCGTAACACGCTTGCCTACTACGAAGCCCGCGTAGCTGAACAGAACTCGCGGCTGGAGCGCATGAACAGGGACAGGTATGCCGAAGAGGACGACACGCAGGATGACGAGGACGCTGAGGACCAGGTTGTTGATGATGGCTTGACGGAGGAGGATCTCAGGAGAGAAGAGGAGGAGGTACGCGAGCTCGACAGAAAGAAAAAGGAGCTGCAGCAGCGGTTAAAGGCAATGGATAAAGATCTCGGTGGGCTCTTGAACATTTGATCAGAGAGGGCGGCCATGTTTTTCTTAAATTTCACGAGTGATACCCTGGAATCAAATTTCCAACGTTTTAACACGGGACAGAACTCTATTGAGCTCGAATTAGCACCGAAGCGACGAGTCGGTTGCAGCAGCCGCGCCGCTGGCGCTCTTTTTAGCCCTGGAGAACTGTTCCAGGAAAGCCGGGACCTCTTGCGCGCCACCTATCTCATACTTGTCATTGATATAAAAGTGCGGTACGCCCGAGACGCCCTTGCGGTAAGCGTTTTCCACCTCGACGTCGACCTCGGCGCCGCCCTTGCCTGTCTCCAACCACTCCCTCGCCTCCTTGGGATCCAACCCCCCAGCCTCGGCGGCCTTGGTCAGCATGTCGAAACTGGTGATGTCGCCGCCCTGCTCGAAATACGACTTAAAGATGGCCTCGACAACCTGGTTCTGGCGCTCCGACCCTTTGGTCTTGGCCAGCTGCAGCAGCCGGTGCGAGTCGCGCGTGTTGCCCAGCATGCCCGAAAAGGTAAAGTTTATTCCTTCCCCCTTGCCGGTGGCGGCCAGGCGGGCGTGAAGCATGGGCACGCGGTCGGCGCCGAATTTTCGGATCACGTGCTCGAGCGACGGCGTGGGCGTCTTGGGCAGCGTCGGGTCCAGGTAGAAGGGGTGCCACGTCACGGTGAAGGTGTCGTCGGCGCCGCCCGGGACGGTCTTTTTGTAGACGTCGATGGCTTTTTCCAGACGTCGCTTGCCCACGAAACACTTTGTGTTGGGTTGAATGCTGTTAGCGTTATTTTTTTTATTTTCTTTCTTGCTGGTGCAGTGTGGGAAAATGCTGCGCCTCTTTTAGGTATGGTATTTAAAAGCCACTTACAAAGGGGCAGACGGTGTCCGAGACGACCTTGATAGTAAAATTGACCATTTTTCTCTTTTACGACTAGTGAAGAAACAACTGGATTGAACGGGGAGCTTGCTTTACGTCGATAAGTTCTTCAACTATCCAGAGGGATTCTGGGACTTGGGTGTTCTCTTATATAGGTCCGGCACTCGCAACGCAGTGTTTTGCCATTTCGTTCCCGGGAACCAATATTGCAACTTGCCCCACCCTATCCGCGATGGCGGCGGGATGACAAAAACATGGAATGAGATGATTACCAATCAGTTGACGACGCCTTTGTTTGAGATATTTTCTCAACTGGATATTACGGCCGAGGGACAGTGAAAATAAAAATCCTCACTTGTATTATAAGTATATATGCAATACCTGTGTAGTTAGCAAGGTAGGTAGCGTATTCATTATACGAATAATACCTGCAGGTGGTATACCCCTGTCTTTTGCCGTTGAGACTGTGCCTCTCAACAGTCTCGCGAAACAATCAGCAAAAGCCGCTTTGACCGCGTGCATCCCACGCATCCCACGCGGCATAGACCTCAGTTGCATGGGTACAGTGCTACCAGAATAGTGGGGGACAGGGTGTGAAGGTAGCAGCATAAGGGAATGACGAAACAATGTGCGGCACAGGTGGGGCATAGTCAAAATGCCCATAGCGGGGAGGATGAATGTCACGAAAAAGCGCGTCTTGGTTGCGCGCTGGGCGCGGGACAGGGGTTCGCAATTAATTGATGGATGCCTGTGTCTGTTTTGGGAAATTCTAACAGATGGGAAGCCACTACTCTTCCTCATACAACACCACTTTGTACGAATCAGAACCCAACGAAAATATCAACTGATTTGCTTAAAATTAATCGTTAATAGTCTGTTTCGTATATAATCCTCCAGAAGAGGTTTACTCTTCAGATCCAACCATGGACCAAAAAGAGCAGTCACATTATGAAACCCAGTCCCAGAAGCTGCGAGCAGAGCTCAAAACATGGGAGACGACGTTTGCAAAGACGCACGAGGGCAAGAAGCCGTCGCGATCAGATATCAAGGCGGCTCCTGAAATTGGTATGATATTTTCATATTAAATTTTTTTGCTTCTTGTTGTTTTGCTCACAAAAACTTACCAACTTCCTTTCTTTCCCGACATGTAGCACAAAAATACAAAGAATACAACAGGATTCGAGACATACTTTCAGGCAAGATCGTCCCCACAGCAGCAGCAGCAACAACAGCGACGACAACAACAGAATCCCAAACACAAAAGCCACAGCCACTGTTCCCAACCCCAAGAAAGCGCAAGTCCACCGACACCCTTTCGCTCTACGACCAGACCACCCCTTCCAAGCGCACCAAGCCAACCTCGACACCTTTGAAGCGCACCGCAACCCACAGCTCCGCCCTCACCACACCCTCCACGGCGCGCAAGCTCTTTGGCACGCCTGGCAGCAGCGCCGTAAATGTGCCCACGTCCATCGGCCCCACGCCCCAGCGCGACGGCCGCGTTCTCGGCCTCTTCGACCTGCTGACCGCGTCGCCCGTCGAGACGCGGACGCCGTCCAAGCGCACCGGCGTCATCCCCATGGCCACGCCCAGACGGGGTGGTGCCACCATAAATGCGGCAGACCCAGGGTCATCTCTTTCGGCCGCGCGGCTGGCCCGTACGCCCGTCTCGTCGGGACGCCGACACGTTCTGGACGGCTTCATGACACCGCTGGGCCGGCGGGACGGTAACTCCTCTACCGCTGCCAACGGCGGGCTGGACAGGACGCCGACTTCAAAAACGCCGTCCAAGTCGGATTTTGCCACGCCGCAATTCCTCAGGCGCCTGCCTCCCGCACCTGCCCCAACGCGCCTGGACGAGAACGGCGAGGCCGTGCCGGGGCTGGAGGACGATGACTATGATTACGAGGCCGAGGAGGCGCGTCGCTACGCCGCCCGCCTGCCACGGAAGCCGCTCGTCAGGGGCCTGAGCAGCGTCGTGGCCAGCCTGCGCAAGATGGAGGAAGAGAAGCACGACGACGACCTGGACGCGCTGCGCGAGATGGAGGCGGAAGAGTTGGGTTTCGCCCCGGTCAAGACCAAGGCGAAGCCGGCAGTCACGGTGACGGAGACGGGTAGTAGGGATGGAGGCGTAGCTGAGGAAGATGTTCCGAGAGAGGTCCTAGTGGCTGACAGTCAGGTCATGCCGACGAATCTCCTTGGCGGCTTCGACGACGAGGCCATCTACGACAGTCCTGACGAAGACGGCCGCAGGGCTGGCCTCGACCGCAACGGCCAGCCGCTCCGTGTCTTCAAGAAGAAGGGCCAGAAGCGCACGACGCGCCGGGCAAACATGCGGCCCGTCCGGACCAAACGACCCGCAAGCACCACCGTCGCCGCCGAGGACAGTGCCTCCGAGGAAGCGGACGACGACGTCGTGCCCGAGACTCAGCATCAGCTCGACGGCCCAGTGCCCGAGGATGCTGACGAGCTGTCGCTGCCGTCCGGTTCTGAGTTTGACGGCGAGGAGGGCGAAGACCAAGTGGATCAGAAGCAAAGCCAGGGGAAGAAGGGGAGGGGTAAAGCCAAGGCCAAGACGGCAGGGCCTGGGAAAGATGACAAGGACGGCAAGGAGGGCGGCACGGTCAAGCGTGCCATCAAGAAGGTTAGCGCTGTGGCTCACCAGAACTTCAGGAGGCTCAAGCTGCGCAACAATGGCGCAAAGGGAGGTCCTGGTTTCAACAGCAAGTTCAGGAGGCGGCGCTGAAGGGTGCGTTTTTTTTTCTTTTTGAATGCATGATGAATCTGGGATTTTTGATGGGAGTACACGGGCTTGGGAATGAACTATGGGACTTGGTGTTTGCATAAGGAGCTGGGTCTGTTTTGTATTTTGGCATATGCTTGGGCAAGGCGAGCGTGTATGTTGCATAGGTAGCTGGAGTGACTGGAAAAGCTGTCCACACCATGATGATGAAATGATATCAGTTCTTCTCACAGACTACACATGATCATGCGCAATTTACTTCACTTGTACAATATATTGTGATGGTCTGAATGTAATGTATATGATGCTAAATTGAGAGCAAATGTAAAAAACTAAGTAACATGTTTGAAAATGGTATCATTAAAAGAAAAGAATAAGAAAGATCAAAATCTATCGAGGCTGCACGCTAACTTTTTGACCGCGCCAGATTAAACAAACGAAACAAGTTGACAAATGAACAAAGGACGAGGAAAACGCTGCCATAAACACTCATCCTGTCAGAGACAGACTAGCATCCACCAGCACCGGATCCCCCAAACATCAGCCCAGCTTGATGTTTCTGCTGCATCATCGGTGCAGGTCAGGTGGCGGTGGTCTTTGGCTTGTGGTGTGAAATTACGGTGACTTCGATGAACTCGGCAGTGTGGGTCTTGGAGTAGGTCGAAGTCGTAAAGGTGGGCGTCTCAGTCATGGTCGCTGCCTTTGTGGTAGAAGGCGTTGGCGACGTCGGCGGAGGCGGTGACGAGGATGGGCTTGTGGTCGGGGTTTGGGGCGTGATGGTTCTGGTTGTGGTTGGGGTCGGGGTCGGGGTCTTAGTGCTTGACGACGGGGTTGTTGAAGGAGGGGGAACCGTCGTGGTTGTGGGAGTAGTAGTAGGCCCAGTTGCGGTTGCAGTCCCATTTGCAGTTGCGGTTGAAGACAAAGACGATGACGGCGACGGCAATGACGGAGGTCTACCAGCCGCGCCGCCCAGAACCGAGTTGGCAAAGGAAGGCTCCCAACAATCGACAAAGATGCCGAGTGTAGTGTTCATGGGCAAACCGAAGCAGCTGAGCTGCCTAGATGTGCAGTCCTGCCACATTTGGTAGCGGTCATCATCGCAGACGTATAAATTACCGGCAATACAGGCAGTCTGTCCGGAGGTGCACGCTGACTTCTCATCAAGTGTACTGGACAACTGGTTGTAGTTTTTGGCGTAGCCCATGTTGGTTTGATAGTCGGTAGGCGAGACCGTGGCTGTGGCCGTAGCAGTGGGAATCTTCACCATGAAGATGGCAGTCGGTACCCGAGCGTTGGGTGTTCCAGTAGGGATCTCAGTGTTTTGAGGCAAAGCAGTTGTTGGCGCCTGAGATGCGGGCGGCGTGACGGATTGAGTGGGAGATAACCCAGCTGATGCAGAGTCGGTGGGGGTTGGGTTTACTGTCACAAAGACCGTGGGTGTGGTGACAATTACAGTCACAGTCGACTCAGCGTCGGTCGGCGCGATCAAAGTATTGGTCGGTCCTGTCGACAGGTCTGTCGAGGGCCTCAGGGTAACATATACGGTTGTTGTTTCGACGCTGACCCTGGCCGTTGATGGCGGCGCCGTAGAGTTGCCGGTAGCAAGAACAGTAGTCCTGTCCGAGGAGCGCTCTTCGTCTGAAGGTGTCCTGGTTGTAGCAGTTGTTCCATTTACTGGAGTAGTCCTGGCCCTGGCAGTCGTTGGAGTGACTGAAGTAACCGCTTCTGTTGTGTTTTGCGCAGTCGAATGGGTCAGCGTTGTCGTTCTAGGAGACGGAGACGGAGACGTCGATAGCGATGCCGACGCTGTGGTAGTGCCAGTGGTACCTGCAACTGTGGTCGACGCTGATGATCCAGATGTCGTCGGTAGGCCAGCAGCACTACTCTCGGGCTGTGGCACCGGTCCCAGGCTGCCTAAGTTGAGGCTACGTGAGAAAGTAGGCGACGTAGTTGCGACAGCAGGAGACGTCGAGGAAGGTGATGTGGTCGTTACCGCAGTAGTAGGGGGATTGGAAGAAGAAACATCATTCGTCGAGACAACGGCATTGTCTGAGGGTTCGACGGTGTATTCAAAAAAGACCTCCGTGGTCGGAGAGGGTCCCGCTGGAGCTGCGGATGCGGACGCTCCTGAGGCGAGCAGGTTTGGATCATGAAACCCGTTTGTTATGTTATTTTGCCGGGCTACAACTCGCCATTGCGGCGACCTCCTGAAAATGAGCCCTGCTTCTGACGGAAACGCCAGCAGCAGTGGTAGTAGTAGTGCTGGTAAATGCATATTTGCTTTTTTTTTTTTTTTTTTTCTGAATGAATGTAAGGTTTGTGATATTCGTTGTCTTGTTTATTTGGTGTGGTCTGCTTTGGATAAACGAATGCATGTATCTCTAAAAGAGTACAGTTTTGTTGGATTGGGTGCAGATGGTGGAGTTTGGTATGGAAAATCCAAAAGTTTTAAAACAAAAAGTCCGGAAGCGTCCTGGAAGAAGAGGGAGCTTCGAGTCAACGCTAAATAAGGATACTCTCACAGAGAGTCCCGTCGAGTTGAATGGAACCCGTCTTCGTCGAGAAGTGTCGGATCAAAGGGATGACAAAGGCGTGGAAGAATGGTGAACAAAGAAGTCGTGATGTTCAGGTTCTAGAACTAGACTAGAACTATGTTGATTGTATGAGACAAAGAAGGTTCAAAGTGATCGACACAACTCAGTGCAGAAGACTGGAGATTGGAAAAGATTTACATCAGGACAAAGAAGGAAAATGGGATCGAGTTTTGGAACTAAGATACGCGCAGGGTGAAGGTGAATGATATGAGCCGCTGCTCCAAGTGATTCACTACCTTATGGAGCCACGACCACTCACTCGTTGACTGGCTATATGCCGAGCCTTGGGTGACATTGAATGACCAACCCAAATTTCCATAGCCGCGAGTGACTATGGACTGGCCACGAGCCCCGGACATGGACAATTTTCGATCAAGCCTTGGGAGGTTCCTTCGTGCGGCTGTGCCCCATCACTTGATGGGTTATGGCGCGGCTCCAGCGGTCAGTCCACGATTGTGTTTTCTCTTTCTTTTGGTATTAGACCAGGGAGCTGGACAAAAAAATGGCATGAAACGTGAGACCAAGTTACTAGTAAGCCAGTAAAGCCTAGGCAGAGCGCTTGACGATCAACGACGTCCAATTGCCCGCCGGGTATGTGGCTCCATGATCGCGGCAGGGGTGGTTTTGCAAAACCCTGCCGCGCATGCTGGTTTGTCGATCCGCATGCGCGGCAACATTTTAATTGAAGGAAGAGGGGCCTGTCGTCTGGCCGCGCATGGCCTAGATCTCAAACCCGGTTCGATTTGCTCTTGACCTCTTTTTTCTATGTTTTCCGCGTGAAAGAAAAAAGGAAAATGAAAAAAGAGTTGCAAGGGACAAAGAGTCGCAGACGTTGTCGATTTAGGCGCCTTCCGGTGCTATAATTGGCAGCTTCGGGAAAAGTGGGACTCTCTTTCGGAGCTTCTCAGCCAATTGCCAACTGGGCGCAAGCCAAACCTGCGATCTCAGTGGACACTCATTTTGGTTACTCACAGGACGGGTGCTTTGTCTTGTGTTGCATATTGGGCAAGAAATACTTGCTGACCGCCAATGATGTGTCACTAATACAGCCAAGGCCTCAACCCCTGCTGCAGGTCACTCAAATAAACGGTAGTCTCTTATTATAAGTTGCAAGATAATCTGCTATTGTCTAGGCATTGTCTGCAGGATTTTTCTTTTTTTTTTTTTTTTTTTTTTTTTTTTTTTTTTTTTTTTTTTTTTTTTTTTTTTCACTCCAAGGCCCAAGTTGTATGTTGCTTGACAAAACAGGAAACCATGATGTGTATGGTGTATACTTCTTGGAGACATGACACTCTCTCCCTCTCATTCTATGCCAGTATGCTGAAACAGAAATGCTACCCAAACACAATTCTATATTAAATAATGAGTTCAAGAGTAGATTGAGTCTTGCTCAAACGGACAACGCAAAAACAATGATGTGCTTTTCCAGGACAATGACCTCACTGCTCCTTCGCTATGCAAAAAAAAGGACATAGAATGGTGACTGTAAATGCCTCAATCAGGAACAATGCCTGTGAAAAAGAGAATAGTGCATGCTAGACAGAGCAGTTCTGTCGAACAAAATATATACGGACGTAACGAATGCAGCTGTTTCCCGTCAGTACGAGATCGATGCAAGAATCATTCATAAACCTCCGCCGTCGTCATAAAAAAAAAGGAGAGAAAAAAACAAAAAAAAAAAAGAACCAGTATGGAATTGGCTTATCCATCACACAAGATTAGTGCGACAGTTTCGAAAGCTTCAAAGGATGTCCCCGGGCGGCGTCGGGCTCGTTGTCGCTATCCATCAAAACCTCATCCAGTTTCCGCTTCCACTGGGAACTAGTGACGCTCTGCAAGTCCGATGCGTCGTCCTCGATTGTCAGATCGATGGCCGCCATCGTCATCGCCCGCCTGTCGGCCGTGGTTAAGTCGATGATCGTAGTCGCAGTCGCCCGAACGCCCTGAGACCGCACCTGGGCCGACAATGTGGCTCCACTCGGCGTCGTGGCCACAGCCGCCGAGAGCTTGTGTGAACTTTCTTGGAGAATGTCGTTGGCAATCTTCGCAACAGGTGATGGGGCTTGGCTGGATTCTACACCTGTCGCCGTTTCTGTTTCTGTCTCTGTCCAGACGACAGGATCCACGACAGGGCGAAGCGGTACCTGCAAACCTCCGTCATTGGAAATGACAGCCTGCGCCGCTGAGTCTTCATCCTCGTCTTCGTCGTAAAGAGTGCCATAGTAAGCCCTCCTGAGCTCCAACCCCAGCGCCAAAGCAGCCTGCCGCGCCACGCTGTTGCCCACGAGCTTCCACCGCTCCCTGAACTGGCCGATCAGAACATCATTGTCCGGAACGCCCTGTGCCCGGCGGATCTCCATGATGGTCAAAGTCCGTTGCTCACTCGGGTGGATTTGACATCCAGTCCGCGAATCCGTATGGTTCGGATTGGTGGTTATGGTCTGGAACAGTTTATTTGGCGACAAGCGAGACCAGCCTCTCCCGCATCTTGTTCGCTCCGCTTTGAGCGTTTGTGCTGGAAAGATTTGCCGCTCCGCCTCTGTTATCCTCCCTGTTTGGTAGGCTTTAACAAACCCGATTCCGTAGGGAGCAACAGGGATATGGGCAATTCGTACTTGTGCTGTCAATGATTCGTTATTTGGGCGGTGATCCGGAAATGGAATACAGATCTGTCTTCCATCACCTATCTTAGGCAGATCGTTGATGGCCTCACCACTGGTAACGTAGCGAAATGCCGTGCTGGAAAATTGGCGTTCGACAAAACGTTCACCATTACTCAGGTGCCCGATAGCCCTGGATGGGATGTCTGGAGGGTGTGAATGAGATCTCGTCGGCTCTTGGGGTAATTCAAGATCAGAACGGGCAAAAGATAAAAATATCCTCGATCGTTGTTGGGGTGCACCATACGCCCAAGCGTCACCCAGTATGATCTGTACCTGATAGCCTAGTCCAACAAGAGCACAAAAGAGCTGAGACAGGTAATCGCAATCTGGCCTGACGTTGGCGTTGACCATATTCGTAACGTTTTCCAACAGCCCATACTTTGGGCGGTAAAAGTCCACAAAAGAAGCAAAGCTTGCAATAAGTGACCGGTTCTTTACTTGTCTGTCATCACCTTTGTTGACCGTCAAAAGAGAAAAGCCTTGACATGGAGAACCACCGGATATAAATTCAACTTCCCCACGCGAGGGGACAAAGCCATCCCTTTTGAGAGCCTTCTCGAGCAGCAAATCAACTGATCCTAAAAACGGCTT
This sequence comes from Pyricularia grisea, assembly GCF_004355905.1. NCBI lineage: Eukaryota > Fungi > Ascomycota > Sordariomycetes > Magnaporthales > Pyriculariaceae > Pyricularia > Pyricularia grisea. Next base: position 1,449,452 of record NW_022156719.1, on the reverse strand, counting down.
GACAGCGTTTGTATCATCAACGTTGGCCATGTACGTATGTATCGCCGGTGACCAGATGTCAACGACCCATTTGATCTCAACTGCGCCGCTTTCCTCAATACCATGACCCAGGTTGCCGCAACCAGCAAACAGGTCCAGACCACGGAGAGGCTTTGGTTTGCATCTGTCCTGGTTCTCAGGCAGAAACCCTTGCTTGAACATCGGAGGAACCTCTGTCATTTCGGCGAAGCTCGCGTCGGTTTCAATTTTGAATCTGATGAAAAAGCAGTTTCCAGTACCTCGTCTGTCGTATGGTGTGGGAATAAGTCGAGGGTTGCCGGTAAAAATACGGATTGTGCAAGGACCTCGAATATCGCTGGCGGGCAGTCGAATGATCTCGTCAGTGTAAACAAGCTCGTTGGGTGGTGCGGAGGAGACTGGGTCGATCTCGGCACGTCTTAAAAGCTTCCTGGCATTGATCATGTTCTTTCCAAAAATGCCTATAATAACATAAGGCTCCAGCCTGGGTTTGTCGCCTGCGAGGATCGTTTCGCCAATCTCGTATTTGATGGATTGCGGGTTGTCGTCGCAAAACAAATGCGAGTCTTGTAAAGCAATCCAGCGCCGTTCCTCGCTATCATAAGACTGCCGGACAAAGAACTCCTCAGAACTCTTTTCGTCTCCAAGCCATGCCACAGAATGCTTTGCCAGAACTTCGCTGGCCAAAAACGGATCGTCTCCTCCACGATGGCAGCTGCAGTGGTTAAGCGACAGGAAGAGTTCGTTTGGCCACGGGTACGTGCCTCGATTGCACGGTGTATCGCGAGGTGAGTAAAGCCATTTGATATGAAACCTCGTTTCGCCTCGAGAAGGCTTGACGATTTGTTGCACAAGACCAAACCACTTTGCATTTTCATCGCCCTTCCATTTGCTGCCCGCGCCGTCTAGCCTGCGAGAAATAACATCGCCGATCCGAATGTCATCGATAAGGCCTTTTCGGTTTAGGGCTGCATGTTTATGATCCTCCTGTCGATGTGGAACGCTCGCCGTCCCGACAACAGGAAGTTCGTCAGTCGGAACCACTTTTTTTAACAGGTGCCCTGATTCCATGTGCCGGAACAAATCGTAGACGTAGGGCGTTACAACCGTCATGTTGTCTCTACTTTCGTGTTTCCGATATTGGTCCAACGTCAAAACTTCTTTGAAAAGACGCAGGCTCTGGCAGACTTTTGATTTAAGAACACCGTTGGCCTCCTTCCACAAAAATTCGGCGTGTACAGCCACGTCGGACCTGAAATCCTGGCTTGGGTGCTGATCAAACCAGGCCTTGAAAGCCGGTGAAAGACCATGGGTATGATCAAGCCAATTTGTGAACTCGCTGCGAAAGCTGTGAATCCCGATCTCTTCTGGCTTCACATTTCTGGATATTTTGTTTTCGATAAAGTTGACAACGTGTTTGGCCAGGTCAGCCAGCCAAAGAAAAGGGTTATACAGTCGTACATATTCGAAGCTTGGCTTCCGTAGTTTGTACCAAACCCCAGGTTTTTTGCGACCTTGCATTTTTGACTGTATCCACACAGCACCGTCGATGCTCGGAGAGTCCAAACCGTAGTTACCTATGGAGCACCGCCCGAAAGGTACAGATTCCAGGTAGTACTTGGAGTTTCCGTGGGTAAGCCAGCCATTGAAGTAGAGCGTGGTATTCCCAATCCTGAACAGATCTTGCAAGCCACAAAGTTCGAATTTATGTGCATGTGCCAAGGTATAAAAGGCAAAGTCGTCCAGAAAAATCTCGCCCTCATCCTCCTCCTCTACCTTTCCGCCGTGCTTGGCATTGAGACGTGCCTGCTTTTCAAGTATATAAAAGGCATTTCCCTCTGTGGTCGGAACGTGTGCTTTCCTGCATTGCTCAGTTTCAGGGTCGTAGATCTTGTACGTAGAACTCGGTATCGACAATGTGCTTGGCGGCAGGTCCACGGACACCAGTGAATCCTGATTTATGAATGTCTCATTTGGCAGCTCCTCTTTATCGCTCTGGCTTTCGGTGTCAGATTCGGATAAGGGTGTGCTCAAGTCCCCAGCGAGCGCAGGTGGACTTCTCCAGCCAAAGACGTCAATCGAGTCTCGATCAGACGCATGTCGAGTATCGGTAGGCACTCGGGGAGAAGACTTAAAATATATTAGTTAGTAAACTAAGCAGAGCAATGATCACAGGGCGACACCAACCTGTAGCGGCTGACTCGACGGACGAGTCAGTAAGCTTTCCTTGAGCTGGCTTGGTGACACTTTTCGAGGGCTCAAGTTGATATACGAGGGGCCTTCGGCGAGCTCGCCAGCCCACTCCTCAAGAAAAGGTGGCATGATGCTATCATGAGAAAAGTCGCGAAAAAAAAGAACTTTTTTGATCCAGTATTTTTAACATCCGAAAGAAAGCTGCCATTTGAGCCTGCTCTAACAATGATTTAATTGTTAAAGACTGCAAGTGCCGCGTCAGCGCAACATGCCGAAGTTGGGGTGGGAGCACGAGGCGCAAGGTAGAGTAAACAAATCTGAATGTAAAGTCGGTTACGTTCGAAGATTCCAACGTGACCAATAAACATCAACTGACAGCTGTCAATGCAATGAAACTCAATGCACGTCAATCTGAAGACTCGCGCAAATCAAATTTGATGACCAGGTGAGAACGAGTAAGGTAAACTTTTTAGCGGGCGCCCATTTCTTGAATGCGACGCCGTGATGCGCCGAACGCGCGCGGGCGGGGGAAAAAGCGCGTGGGAACTAATTAATGGGAGAATAAGAAGTGTGATCCCTGTGGAAGCTGAAGTCGAATAGATTATGAATTGGCCAATCAAAAAAGCCAGGTACCTGAGCTCCCGAGCTTACTTTGACCAACAAACAAATGCTTATTCAAAAACGATATTCGAATTCACGAGGTGAGATTGACAAGGAGCAATCAAGACATAAAATCAAACAAAGAAACGAAATTGAGGCCCTGTAAAGAAAGACCATGTTCCCTCTGAACCATCCATGTACGTAGTAAAATTTCGTATGCAGAACAAAGTTAGGGCTGGGCTGTAGCTGACATTTTTTTGGGATACACCGAACAAGGCAAGGACGAAAATGTATGACACTTGATCTGCCTACCTTACCTACCTAGGTAGGCAAATATAGCTATGGGCTGCAATTGTGAGATGGACTAATACTAACCAACATAAATCAGCATAGATAGATCATGAAGATTTCTTTTCCGTCTGGTTCCATTTTCTTTTAACATGTTACTTCATTCCCTGGCATTGTCTATCTTATTTTATATAGCACACATTATTTTATACAACTAAATACAACTAAATACAACATACAGAGCCTCGCTCGTTATTTATACATGACCGTCAAGTCCGTCCCCGTCGGTGAGCCTCTTCCCAGAAGGCGGCCTCATCGCCGCGATAAAGCTCCGCATCCATAAAGCTCTCCACGTCTTCATCGTCCGGCCACGACCACGCCAGGCCCTTTTCCTCGCTGACCTTGATAACCCGGGCCTTGAGCGCCTCCATCGTCTCTGGCGGCACCTGATGCGACATGTACGACTTGAAAATGAGTAGAGAGATGTACAGACGCTCGTGGTCCGGGTGGTCGGGGTCTATTGCAGTATCGAGCAGCTCTTCCCGTCCATCCGCCCCGAGACCTTCGTTGATGATCCATTCGAGCCGGTTGAGCAGCTCATCGTGGTCGCCGAGGTACGCAAGGGTCCGAAAGTAGGAACGAACCTGTACAGGGCCTAATCGGTACCCGAACGATGGCAGTTTAAGAAATTGGCTTTGAGGGTTCTCATCAGTAACAATGCGTTGCGAGAGTTTGGCGGCCGCGGCCTTGAGTGCTGCATGTGCGTCGTCGATTACTTCGTCAAAATATCTAGACTGTCCTCTCCGGAAGTTGATGGCGGTGATGGCACGACGCAAAATCAGACAGAGCTTGTCAAACATCAAAATGTCCACAACTCCTGTAGTCTCGTGCACATGATGAAAAACACGCATGAACATTCGCAATGCGTTTATGCGGTTTTCTGTCTCGTATGCCCCGGGGGACAGACCTGCAGGTTGAGGCAAGACCGCAATTGCAGGGCGAGCCAGAGCGTCGAAGATAACGTGCCAGACCGACATGTTTGGGCTTTTTTCGTGTTCCATTCTGATCCTGGTTATGTTGATGAGATTTTCCAAGCGGTGTATGTCTGGGTTCTTTCGCTTGAGGCCTTCATGTACCCAAGAATATGGCAAAGTCCTAGTGACGCCAACTGCACTAGCTCGGAAGAGATGCAGAGGCATGTTTAAGATATGTTTTACTTCATCCGGTTCATAGCGTTGATCCGACTTGCGTCGATCGATGAGGTCGATGAACACACGTGACGCTTGCACCTGTTGTCGGCTATCCATTAGGTAGCGTGCGATCTCCTTCATAGAAGTTGCATTCTTCAATAAAACCTGAAGGCAGGCGCCTACAGGCCTAATACCTTGATTCCGCATCTGCTCATAGAGCTCTGATGGGCGCGGAGGCTGCAGGCGAGCCTTCTCAAACTCACTGAGGTTGGCTTCATGGACTGGATGAACCTCGAGACCAGTGCCAGGCAGGGCATTTGGCCTAGTAACTTCTCGGGCATACAGCTTGACAAACATCTCGTTATATATGATAGCGCACGGCGAGAGACCTGGTTGTGGAGGTTGTAAAAAAGCCTGCCAGGCCTCCTGAGCATTTCGAGTTGCCTTGATGCTAGCAGCCCAAGGCATAATTACCGCCGAACTGGCGTCGGGGCCTAATTTGGGCGTAGTAGTACGGTGATGTACGAATGGTAACTTTCCAAGAGCTGCCCCGCCGATTATATCAAGACTCAGATCGACGTCCTGGGGAGCATAGCCAGCTTCCCGAGCAAGAACACCAGCCTTGACATTTCTGCTATAGTCGTCTTCGACTGGCCTTTTTTCGTCCAGTCCATCCCAAGCCTGCCTGTACGGGGGCCAGGCTTTGGAAAGCCGAGATGCGACCAACCGCTCGGGTTTAGATTTTCTCAATCCACCCAGGACCGACCTGATAGCTCTGAAAGCGCTCTGATCAATCAATGGTGGGCGTGCCAGCTTCGCAGAGAGTGCTAGCACCACCTTCTGGGCTTCCCAGTTGTATCTAAGGTTGGCAAGGGGCATATATCGAGCAGGATGGCTGAAGATGACTAGGGCTGCATTGTGGACATAATTTTGTCTTTGACGAACCACCAGCTCTGCGGATATCCCCTTTTTTTCTGGAGGTGGCATTGTTTCAATATAGCGCTCCGCGAGCCGGGCGATTGACGGCAAGGATGCAGGCCAAGAGTGCAGGCTATGACGTGTCATCATACTGACCAGGCGGATAAACAAGTTGGGTGGCCACCGATATCGGTACTGTGGCGATGCTTTGTCGAGCTGCGAAACAGCGGTAGCCTCTGAGGGGTCGCTTTCGCGGTTCATAGATTCGGGTATTGAGACCTGAGGGAAGGCCTCGCCACACACTGCCCTGAATATGCAGCCATACAATCGACTCAGCGTTTCGGGATCATTGTAGTCTCGCCGCAAGCACAAGACCTGGAGGATGACGAAAGGGGGTACGAGGCGCTCGGCTGAGCAAAGACGGCGCACCATCTCAGCTGGGTTTTCGGGTTTGAGGATCGAGAGCCACAGTTCAATATCCTCCAACGCGATGCCCTTACTGGCCAGGAATTTGAGTTTTTTTACTAGAACGGACTCCGTGATCAGGTGCTCAGAGAGGCATGTCGGCTGCGCAGTCTCAGCTCGCATCATGTCAACCTGCAAGGCAACGATAGACAGTCGCGTACTCCTGGAAGCAGCGGCGCTTCTCAGGAGGTGATCATGGTGTTCTGAAGCTCCATATCCCTGGGTGAGCCATTGTCGCAATACGTGACTTGGAGCCCATTGCTGAAAGTACTTAGAGTCCCATGCCCGCGAGAAAGAGGTTTTGGATGGTGAGTTTGTGGAGGCATCATCGTCTTGCCAGTTGGGGGCAACATGAGGGGCGGACTGAAATGTTTGTGTGCCATCATCTACTGGGTTTTCGGCAGCCGTGGCAAGCCGGCGCGCGGCGTGAAACTGGAGGGAAGTCCTGTCAGCATTTTTCATGGGCCAGGTGCTAGAGGTGTGAAGACCGCGTTGCATAGCAAACATACCCAAGGAATTGGTCTCCTAGCATTTGCTCGCAGATACTCCGAGCTATCGACTAAGAATCCGAGTCGAGGTGCGTATCGTCGCAGTGGGAGTGTGCTCAGCAGCATTTGCTGGGACAGAGGCTCATCTTGAAGGGCCGCGGATAGCAGGCAGCTTCAGGATTTGTGGAGTGTTGTTGAAGTGCCTTGGAAGAGTAGGCAGCGAATAATTTTACAATGACAAAATCCGTTGCATTCTATACGCGCTCTTGGAAATTCGACCATTGAGGTTTTGGATATCTTATCACTGGAAGTTTTAGCTTAATCCATGCCGTCTTGTTTACATAATCAGCAGGGAAGCTACCAACCTACCTGAGGTACGTACCAACTTGCAGTAAGATGCGACGCTTATCAGCCGACCGAGGCCCACTATGCACAATCAATTCATTCCTCAATTAGGAATTAGCGGAAGTACCAAACAAGAGGCATGGAACGTATCACCAAATTGGAGGTGGTCTGGCGCATGTCAATTAGGATAATGCTGTAAATTTCTTCAACCTGAGGCTGCAAGTTCGCAATGCCGCCACTGAAGAGAAAGCGCCCGCACACGGACGCCGGAGTAGGCCCACCTCTCCAAGACACAGAAGTACCGGGTTCCGTTGCGACCCAGCAACAAACGCGGCGCGTCACGCGTCATACGGATGCCGCCGCCGCCGCCTCCTCCGCCCCGCCGATCGTTGCACCACCACCTCCGCCAGCCATTGTCCAGTCTCCGAAAGCGAAAAGAGGCCGTCCATCACGACAGTTTCAGCCGCCGCAACAGCAATTTCCAACCGAGCCCGCCGCTGCCGACATTCGCAACGGCACTGCTGTCGTCCGGCGGCAGGGACACGGCCCATCTCCACCCAGTTGCGCCGAGAACATCCCCATCTCGGGAGTCGCAGCCGTCCAACTCGACGAAACGAGGACGAAAAGGCTCACAAGACACACTAACGACGGCAGTCTCGCAACTGTGCACGACAAGACATCCAGGCGTCAAAGTGACGCGCTAGCCCAGTCCCCACCGGCTTCTGTCCTGCCGCCTGCACCTCGTGCATCCTCTCATAACACATCATCCGGGCTGGCATCATCGACCAAAGGCCAGGAACCGTCTAAAACAGGTCAAAGCACAACCGCAATGGCTGCGTCGACTTCAGTACCCGCAACGGCGGCGACGACAACACCCAAGCAGCCACCGCCATCCCCGGCAACATTTCAAACACAACAGAGGCTCCGACCTGGCGCTGTACCCACCCCCGAGAAGCGCGGTTTTCGGACGGATCGTAACATAGACAAGGTCGTCCTGGGAAACGCCTGTTTTTCCACCTGGTACCCTTCATACCATGGCAAGGAGATACTCGGCGATGCGTCCGGGACTGCAACCAGGGTCGTGTCAGCCGCGACTGACGCGACGACCGAAGTTGGCGCCGGCAGCGGCAAGGGCAAGAACTCTGCCGGCAAAGATGGAAAGGGTGGCAAGGGGAAGGGTCAGCAAGCGCGGCGCGAGCCGATGATTGACCGCCTATACGTCTGCCCCTATTGCTTCAAGTACTCCAAGGTGCTTCTACAGTGGTGGAAACATACAGAGTTCTGTAGCAGGCGCAACGATATTCCAGGGCGCAAGGTTTACGTACATCCCAAAGGCACAAGGACGATTCCAGTACCGGCGCCTTCAAAGTCTGGACGTAAGAGGAAGTCAGACGGCGCAGACAAGGCGGCTGCGCAGACGATACAAGACGAGGGCGAGTGGAGCATATGGGAAGTAGATGGAGAAGATGAAGTTGTGAGTATAACCATTTGCCCAACTCGAAGTTCCATCCAGCTGAAAAGTTCTGTATGTAGCTTTTTTGTCAAAATCTATCCCTTTTCGGAAAGCTCTTTCTCGACAACAAATCCGTCTTCTTTGACGTAGCAGCGTTCAACTACTACCTGCTAGTCTATACTCCACCGAGCGGCGATATCACAGGAGCGAATCAAGAAAAGGGTGGCATATCCATCCCAACATTTAATTACGCGAACAATACTACTGCGAATAATACTACCACGACAACCACACCACGGATTGTGGGGTTCTTCTCCAAGGAGAAGATGTCATGGGACAACAACACGCTGGCATGCATCCTGATCTTCCCGCCATGGCAGCGCAAGGGGCTCGGCGCCCTCCTGATGGGAGTATCTTACGAGATAGCCCGCCGCGAGGGCCTTCTAGGCGGGCCAGAGAAACCCATTTCGGACCTCGGTCGCAAGGGCTACAGACGATACTGGGGCGGTGAGATTGCCAGGTGGCTGCTGACGACAGGTCATGACAAAGGTAGCCAGCACGGTCAGGGAACCGATCATGAAAACCGCGAAGCGGAAGTCGTCGTCGACATTGAGGAGTGCAGCAGGGCCATCTGGGTGGCCGTAGAGGACGTCTTGCTTACGCTGCGGGAGATGGACGTCGCCGAAGATGCGGGCATGGGCCCTCCGCGGGCCGAATTAAGCCATACCGCGGACGACGAAAATACAGGCGAGGATTCGTCGGGTCAGCAACATGCCAACGAGAATAACCAGGACGTGCTCGACGGAGAAGAACATAACAAGTATCCCGCAAAGCAGGTGCGCAGAGTGAGGATATCAAAGGCGCGGGTTCGGCAATGGGTCGCCGCGAACCGTATAGATCTGACGAGGCCATGCGATCCGGAAGGGTTCATAGGGGACGAGAGACGCACGTCGGTCAAGCCGACGGAAGAGCATGATGACGACATGTCAGCATCGGCTTAATCAAACAGCATTACCCATGTTGGGTTTTGAGGAGAAAGAAACAAAATAAAACATAAAAAAAAAAAAAAAAAACTAAATTTTTGCATGCAAAAAGTATTTGGTGGCGCAAGTACAACCATCGCTACCACGTAGTAAATAATGTCTTGAATAGCTAGTCCACATCGAAAATACAATGCATGTGTAATTACCACCTACAGCACATGCAATCTTCAGCGGTAGGCAACAGTCTCAAGGCTAGAGTTGTTTTAATTTTTGCACCAGTCAGTTCAGGCACGGAAGCGCGCGATCGACGCGTGAAAAAGTAATCCGATCTAAAGAATTTGATTTAGATTTTTCAATCTCGCTCGCTCTTTTCGTTTTTGTCTTTTACTGGTTTCATCACTTTTTTTTTTCACCATGCTACCTACTATGTACTCATGCTACTGTAGTTCGGTCAGCTTTTGCCGAATATTCCCGAGGTGTGTGTGGGAACAAAACACAGACACACAAACACAAGAAAATTCACAAGCGGCTCCCAACGGGCTGGGTTGCATGGCAATGTCGCAGTAGCCACGTCTCGGGATAAGCTCAGTCCCTTGTCAAGATTTGTACACAAGGACCAGATTCTGCAAGGCTGTCACTGTCACAAGGTAAAATAACCGATCATCGAATTTTTAATTTTTTCTTCGGAGGGCCTTGCGCGAAAAAAAGGGCATTTACCATCAAACCTATTAAACCATAAAATCACAACATGCAACAGCCCAGCAATCAAACAAATCAGACAGCCATCAATCTGTCAACATCACCAAAAACATCGCCTAACTCATTTCTCACAGTGGTAGATTGCAAGGTACCCACTTATTCTAATCAAAGTCAAGCTTGACACAAGAAATGAGAAACAAGAATAACTCGGGCAACACCTTGACGATCGAGATGGGTTAAAAAAAAAAAGTCTTTTTCCAATTCCGTCGCAACTCCCGGGTCCACTTTTCTGGATTGCCCGCGGCGCAAACATGTATTGAGCTAATAATATTAAAAGAGAAGGGGATAAGAAAGGAAAATTTTTCCCAGTCTAAAAGAAGAAAATGCACAAAGCAAGACTAGATAATAAAAAAAAAAGTTGTCCAGGAACAGCAGCCGGCCAACGAAAAGCGAAGTGAAACCTTGTTTGGCGATGCACTAGCATCCAGAAAGTAACCCAAGCTTCCTTCCGATAAGGCCTCGTGGCTGCTGGCACATTGCTGGCAGGAAAGGTTTTTTCTCTTTGGTTGCTTTCCCGGCAAAAAAAGAGTTACTAGCGGACCAAAGGAGGCGAAAAAGACTGGTAAAGGTTGCGCGTGGCGCCGTTGCGCCCGCCAGGGGGGCTTGGAAGCTATCCACACCCCTGCCAGTTGACCAGGGCCACGGAAGCTATCCGACAGCTTTCCACAGGGGAAAGAAAAGATTTGCTACTCTCTTGAGAGAGAGCAAGTCCTCATGCATGTGATTCATGGCAACATACTTCGACCAGAAGGCAGATTTGCTCGGCTTTATAGTTTTCAGCCGTTGGGGAAAATCGTATGAATTAGTCCAGTGAGACAAACTATAGGAAACGGTAAAGTAAAGATAAGGGAAAAAAAAGCTGCAACGCTTGGTTGAACTACGCCGAGCTTGTTCCGGTTGTTCGCGAGCTTGAAGCTGACGCAGGTGAACAAGGATTATGGAAGCTTCATTGCGCTTGCAGTGGGTGCGAGTGGGGGTCGCATTATCAACCACACCTCCTGAACATAACAAACCCCTGGCGTAACCCTGGCCGTGTCTCCGACTGTGACGAAATTTGCGCGAAGAAAAAAAAATGCCAATCTGAGAGGTCATGGTGGCTTTTGGAGGAAGATGCCAGCCTCGACAGGTGGCTCCCAACTCATTGCCAGAAGCTGGGAATGCAGCCTCTGTTGATGCTTGATGAGTGCCTTAATCCAGCAGAATGTTCCTTTGGTAATTGTCTCGCTGATAGGCCGAGAGTCGAACCGGGCGCACAGAACAGATTGTTCCCGAGCCGAGTCAGATACCATGTGCCAAGATAGCAGTCAAGTAAGCTCGTGCTGTGTAACCCAGATTCTGTCACTCTCCGATTCCGCCCGACCTGACCCAGCGGGTCCGAGATCATCATCTCTTCTCCCTTCGGTCACCCGGGATAGTTGACCAATCCCGGTTAACCCAGGCACTCTTCCAGCCTTGGGCCTCAGGCAACCTCAGGCTGGGGGTGGTTCTGCCGGAAAACCACTGCATTATTGTTAGTCCGGGTTCCCTTTATTCGTCACCGCCCAGCCAGCCTCAGCAAAAAAAATAAGTCAGAAGGGATCCACAAACCATTGAGATGCTTCTGGTTTGACCGGCTCCGCTCAACGCCCTCCCATTGACCTATTGGGCTCTCTCATTCAGAGCTAGGATACCACCGAGGCCCGTTCTTGGCTCCACCCACTGAAGGTCTCTCTCTCTCTCTTCCCCTTCTTCACTTGAGCTCCAGTTTCTTTCCACTCTGAAAAACTCTGACTTGTCCTCCCATTCCTCCATTCTTCGATCTCGAAATCAGCCCGGCGTCCTTTGCTTTGTCCAACCAGTCTATCATTCAGACCTATCTCCTCTCCATCAGATACAATGGCCTCCACCCGTGTCCTCGCCTCTCGTCTGGCCAACACCATGGCCCAGACTGCCACCAAGGCCGCTCGCCCTGCTTTCCGCACCCAGGCGCGCACCTTCACTGGTAAGCTGAGCAATCCGTGAACCGCAAGCAGAACCCAATGGAGAGCCTCGAGGCAGTCGACCGTCGAACGATTCAGCTCCCAGAAGAATTTTTTTTCGAATACTCGGGACGGAATCTTCGGCGAGAGCATGCTGTCGAAATCTCTGCCTCCGCGGCTGCGTGAAAGAGTAGCATTTTTATCCGAGCATCGAGCTGATCCAAAAAATTTCATCAACTTCAGGCATGACCCTCAAGCGCCAGTCGGCTCCCTCCATGATGGCCGCCACCATCAGCCGCCAGGCTTTCCAGACCCAGCGCCGTGCCTACTCGTCTGAGATCGCTCAGGCTATGGTCGAGGTCTCCAAGAACATCGGTATGGGTTCGGCCGCCATTGGTCTGACTGGTGCCGGTATCGGTATTGGTCTGGTTTTCGCCGCCCTCCTCAACAGCGTTGCCCGCAACCCTGCCCTCCGTGGCCAGCTCTTCTCGTACGCCATTCTGGGTTTCGCCTTCGTTGAGGCCATTGGTCTTTTCGACCTGATGGTTGCCCTCATGGCCAAGTTCGTAAGTTATATCCCATTGAGTCCCTCTGCCTCTATCTGGCGTCCACAAGCTAACCCAAGATGTAGACCTAAACGATTCAATCAACTTTTGCTGAGCAATACGGTCCCCCCGACTTTGGGCGACCCTAATGATGGGTGGTTAATGAGACGTGGGGCTGTCAACTATGACAGATCTCAGCATTATATACGGAAAATAGACCTCGGCTTAGAGCAAAGGGCACCCGTTGTGTATAGAATCGGGTGGCCCATAGATACTGGGGGAGGAGCATGATAGAGCATGGCCCGGCAGTCACCTCGCCCCTGTTCGGGCTGCCTTGTGTAAAATTAGCGAACGCATTTCCGGAACCAGGACCTTTCCAAAGGACTTTTCCTTTCTCTCCAATTTCGGCCCTGATATTTGCCCTGGTGATTTTGATATTGTATCGCATTCAGCCTCCAATCTTCAGGCTTCTCGAGTAACAGCATCTGAGCCACTGGAGCACAGCACTACTGTACTTAGGAACTTGACAGCTCTTGAGATCCGCTGAAAAGCTTGTGCGGGCCGTTATACGATACCCGGGTGTGCGTGAGGATTCGGCATCCGCTGACTCCACCCATCGAGCACTTGCTTTGAGTATTACAATGACGGGGTTTTACGCCAGACAGCCGTAAGAATTATAAAGCCAAGCATCCAGTCCAACACAAGTTTGAGCGACAATTTTAAATCATGCTGAACGACTCCAAATCCTTCACCAGCGAAAGAGTTCAGGCATAGCAAACCAGGTATCACAGGGAACGTGCATCAAGGAAACGACAGGAATCGAGATCGGGGCAAAATATTCAGAACTGGATTCGAACGGGAGCTATCCCATCCATGGTCTCGCGGCGACTAGCCGGCGGGGCCGTCCCCATGGGAAGTGGAATGCATGTGTCCACAACAAAAAAAAAAAAAAAAAAAAAAAAAGGAAAAAAAGATGATGGCTTCTTGCCTCATTGGTGTCCCAACAACTCAAATGCGTGCAAGCAAAGAAACTTTTATTTTTCTTTGACCTTTTCCTTTTCCTAGGTCGTAGGCTGATGAATCAGTTGAAAGCATATCGACGAAAATCGAGACTTATCGATCAATCTCCCGGTTTCCTTGCCTACAGCAAACGGGCTCTCTCTCGCTGTGCTTGGTGGAAGAAAACAATTCCCCGTCGTTCGCTTGTGTCAAGGTACCCAATAATGGAGCGAGCGGTCATGGGATGAGCGAGTTGCGGGTCGTTTATGGAGACGGGAAGCGTCCTTCGTCTGGGGAATTGGGACCCATTCGTAGGTAATTCGGCCTGGCGAGTGGCTGGCTAGGTGATAGCCGAATATCGTTCTCGGCGATGGGTTGGGCGTTTATGACACCGTAAAAAGAATAAAATTCAATTGAGTTTGGACTGGCGATACCCAATTCTGTACTGATTGTTTAGGTGTGTATGAAAGGAGTTAGAGGCAAAGGTTGGAGGAATTGGAAAGAGGTCGGGCGGTTGCTATTGTTATGGTTTGTTAACCGCGGCTTACATTATCCTTACCCCGCACGCCATGGCCTGTTCCTGTCGAGGCGTCCAGGTATTGTGTTGCAATGCATAATAAGGGGAGATCAGATCATTCCATGTTTGCATGAGGTTCACTGTAAAGCACGGCCTGTGAAACAAAAACAAAGGACAGCGGAAAGTAAAGTACCAACCTGTTGATAGTAGCGACTTGTGTAGGTTGGATGCTTTTTGACGACACTGCCAACTCTCACGACAAATGTAGTTAGTCTGTCTGCTCCGCAAAAATAAAAGTGGAAAAAATATCTCTCTCGCCGGGATTCGAACCCGGGTCTCAAGCGTGACAAGCTTGCATACTAACCCCTATACTACGAAAGACTCGAGTGGATGGGAGCCGCGGTAGTTTTCAATGTCTATAAGCAGTATTATCAGCATCCTTGATGTCCTACCGCAACTAATGAGCCCTCCGTTGGTCTGTTTCCAGCGTGCATTCCATATTAGTTGTATAATTCAATTTATTTTGCCACGGATTTGGCTGGCTTTAAAGCCTTCCAAACCATGGCCTAGTCTTGGTCAAATTCAACGGTGTATCTTGTTGAAACTGGAATAGTAAAACTAGTACTATACGGAAGCAAAACCCAATATTAACATATACAGGTAAAATGGTTGATCTCATAATTAAAAAAAAGAAGAAAAAAAAAAAGAAGAAAAGATATTACTTGTGTACTAACCCAAAGAATAAATAATCCTGCTGTGTTATGTAACAGGACTGCACTCAAGTCTAATTATATAAATGTTCAAACAAGCCAAATGGCACAGCGAGCGATTTGCAAATGTACAAAAAACATTGCTTCATAACCATCATGACATTCCCCTCGTATACCCAGCCTAACCTTCTAAAGTAGCTGAAAATTGTTATGCCGAAATAAAATTGAACAAATCATGATCGTCTTCCGGCCATGTGATGCATTCATGGCTCATATCATTCATCTTCGGGGACAATGCTCGACCCAATGACTGCCTGATCCACAACCAAAACAGGAACCAGTGTCCTCTCTCCTTTTCTTCTCTCTTTTAGTTTTCCACTCTGGGACATAACAATTAGGACGCTTATGTACAGTGCATCTTGCACTTGGTGCAAAACTTCTTTAGTGTGGCTCGAGTATACTGCCCACGTTGCACGGTGTTATAACTTCGCGCCAAAGGCTTATCGGAATCTTTCCCCAAGTTCCGCTTGCATCAGCACTGAGCTTTAGGAGGAATAGAAACTGGTTTAATGATATGCATGATAAACAAGCACCAACCGCTTTTGACCCATGAAGTAAAAGGAACCATCATCTCAATTTGGTGCATATATGGCGACTTGTGGGGTCAAACTTACATGCGAGATCAGTGGTGTATTGCGAGATAGGCACTGGCGCAGACACAGCACCAGGCTTCTGGGAAAGCCGCGGCTCTATTGGGATCAAACACTGTTAGGGAGCCTGTATAGCATGATTGTGAGGATTTTTCATACCTGCAAAGGGGGCAGCCAGGTTTGGGCAAGAGGCCAGGAATACTTTCGTAGCCGCTGCCGCTCTAGAAGCCGCGTATGGCTGCCACGCCTTCCGCCAACCAATGTACACCCTAATGATTGTTGGCATTTGCCGTTTTTCGTATACTCGCCACTGTCGTATATACATTCAAGACTGCCTCTGTGGTGGTTGAGCCCCATGCTATATTTCACCTACGTTTTGAAGTGCGGCAACTCAACGGACCGTTACTTTGGTCATAGTCACCGTTATACTCCACGTGGAATTAACTCCATACATGCATGACAAGTCTCCAGGCCATAGCATGGAACCCCACAGACATAATCATACTCGGAATATATTATAGGTATATATGTCATTCAATGATCCTCCAGCTCATGCTAGAATAAGCGAAGACCGCCCAAGAAGATTGAAATTTCAATGCGCGCTTGACGCCATGCGAAAGAAAGCACCAGCAAACCGCCTATTCTTCAGCCGCACCTGCAGGAACGGGGCATTAATCCATCATACCATGCCTCCCAAATGCAAAAGGAAAGGGGCGAATTCTCTCAGCCCTTCATCGACAACACACCTTCTAACATGAAAAAGTGGTCTGTATCATTTCTGTCCATCATTACCTGCCGCCGCGAGCCCTCCTCGACAGCTTCCCAGCTGCGCCGGCCTGATTCAGCCATGGTTGTCGGCGCGTCTCCCAGCTGGATTCCGAGCTCGACCCGGCCCCGAGAGCTTCCCAAGTCTCCATTATACCAGGCCTCTTTGCCGGCAGCATACTGTACTGCAGGCTGTAGAGAATCTTGCGGTTCATGGGCGGTACAAACTTGCCCGTTAACAGGCAGATGAGTACCTCCAGGGAAAGATAGTGCTTGCGCAGCCGATCGCCCATCTGGAAATACTGGTGGAATATCGCACCATATGAGAGAGGTATGGACTATAATTCTCGAGTGATACCCGGATCAGTATGAGGAAATAAAGTCAGGAGAAGAAAGTAGCCAAGGACTCACGTGAAGTTCTATGCTGGACGTTTTCCCGGGAACAGCTCCGGTGGCGGACGGACCGCATTGCAGTGTGAAATAAATACCGCCTGAATCCAGCCCTTAGGTCAGCAACCAAAATCCAAACAATGCGGGAGACATCTCCAATGGTCCAAGTGTGTTATGAGCTGACCTGGTAATCTCCTTGAATCTTTTAACCGCAGCATGATGGCGAACAACGGAAAGTGATTCAAGCATGAAAGCAACATGTCGGAAACGGCCTTGATGGATATGATAACCATCCGCCAAATGGCAAAATTCAGATAAAATACCACCACCGTGGGCAGCAGGAATGATAAGACGGTGAACAAGATAGTTCCAACAAGTAGCTGGTCAAGTCCGTAGTCGCAAGAGTCGATACGATTCCGCAGGACGTTGTGTTTCTTGCCACGGAAAAGGTAAGATAGTGAAATGAGGATGGTGAGCTGCCAGTTGTAGATTCGAGCAGAGGCTAGATAGAACGAATTGATATGCACTGATAAGAGGGAGAGCAGGTCGGAGAACAAGGCGATCGGTAAACTTGCTCCTGCAAAACTTGAGTAGCCAACAAACCAGATGATATAGGGCAATCCCGGCCTCAGCGCCTCCAAGCAACCTGGTAAGCGGTTAGCCGCCAAACTCATTAGCCCAGAGAAATCTTGTCTTCCAAAAAAAAAAAAAAAAAAAAAAAAAAAAAAAAAAAAAAAAAAAAAACAGACTAGAGGAGTAAACATACCTGCCCAATAGGCAATGACCCACAGGAAAAGGTCACCAAGGAACGCCGCGAGCTCGCTGTTGAGCTTCAATCCAGCAGGCCAGCCCATCAGCCAAGATATGCTGGTCTGCAGCGCATCGACCGTATAGGTCCCCAGTAAGCTGCTGATCTCCTCCGCAACCCACTCGGCGTTCTCAATGATGTATGAGCCCAAGGCGATGCCGATGATAACGTCGTTGGCCACGAGCCACAAGCTGTTGTAAAACCGAATATAGTCGAGGTGGCTCCCTGTCACGCTCTCCCAATCATTCTTACGCCGTCGCAGAGTCAGGTACTGCATCGGCCAATAGCAGAATTGCTGTAGCCGGATTTCTACTTGCTGTGCTGTTGCCGACACATCCTTCAACGCCCCGTACCGCGGCCGCGGTCTCCACTCCAGCAGGCGTAGCATAAATTCTGCCGCGAACCTGTAGAATATGATCGTTGCGATAAACATCTTCTTGATTACAGGAAGAACATATCCTCGCACCAGATCCCACAACCAGCCAGCCACAGTGTCCCGAGCCGTCGTCGCAGACTCGACCATGCGCTCAGATACACTAAGACTGCGCTTCATGCGGTTACGAGGCCCGATGCGGGATGCGTTCTTCTGTAGCAGTTGCTCGAGTTCCCAGGCACAATTGATTTGGTTGACGATCCTAGGCAATGCCTTCTCCTTTGGTGAAAGCCGCCTCTTAATCACCGAGTGATCTCTCAGCTTCTTTACCAGCATTTTCTTCTTCTCCTTTTCCAATCTTTCTCGTCTCTCATCCTCCGCCTCGATTTCTCCAGCTAGAATGCCTAAGCTTTCGGGCTTGTCATCTAGGGCTAATGAAATAGGGTCCGCTGAGACGAACTGCATTCGGCCGGGTAGAGGTCTCCGGAATGAGACGATTTGAAAGCTGTGAGCCTTGGCACAATCTATTTGCACAGCGGATTTTGGGCTTGTGGTAACCATGATCCAGGCAGGTTCGAGCTGTGGAGTGTCCGGCATATTCACAAGCCCCAAGACTTGCATTGATGGCTGCTCACACAATCCATATATGCGACTGATGGGATGCGGCGTGCTCCTGAGTAGCGTCCCAGACTTGAGAGCAAAGTCGACATCCCGAGGCTACATAATACGAACGATCTAGCCGTCAGCAAATCGGTTCAAACCTTGCAGGGCAAAGAAGATCGCGCACCTGAACATCATCCAGGATCGCCACCACAAAAACATCAAGTTCGGAGTTACGCCAGCCAACGATAACACCAGGCAGAGATGACTGCGCCAAGTCGATCGGCCAGAAGACGCGCATGCAGCCATCCTTACCAGCCATAGCGGGACGTCGCAAACGGCGTGACCTCACGCTAGAACGACCCCCGCCTTTTCAGCTGCTCGCGAGCCGACAGTCCGGATCTTGGAGACCGCGGATGCTAGTCGACAAAAAGAGCCATTAGTACTTGCACTGGTTATGTCTTTGTGACGGTGAGGAGTGGATTCAGGTCGGGTAGTACCAAGACCGCTTCTCCTGTGGCCAAACGTTGTACAGATACGAAGACAATGGCGAATAAGAATGTTAGGCCTCCAAAGGCTTTAATTGCACGGCTCTGTCGATAGGTTTGACGAGACAGTATTAGCACTTGGATCGGTTTATTTCAGAAAGGCGTGTAGGTCCTGCAGGCGTATAGGTCCTGCAAGGCCCTGCAAGGAAAGCTGGACACTTCTTACAGAGACACCGTAGTCCCAGGCAAAGACCACCAGCTCATAGAGGCGACTGATAAGGTCCCAACGAGCAGTAATGTAGCCTGCCACGAAGATTCCAATCGTCAAGGCAGAAAAAGGGTGCATAGAATCGCTCGTTGAGACTGTGATCTCATCCCCGCGCACTTGTGTAACTCTTCGTAGCTGTTTGGGCCACGGGGTATGGATAGGCTGAGCTGGGAGAGCTGCCCATGCACAAAGTATCGACTGATAGTACTGCCGACTTTTGAAGCTGCGCAGAGCTTATCAATAGCGCATTGCGGGGCCGAATTGACCGCTGGCCGCAACTATCAGTGTTGTATATCCACAAACAAGTACTGGATAGGCCACTCTAAAAAGCTTGCTTGCAGCGAACAAGGACACGGTGGGCGGTGCGACGTCGGCGCGGGCGACTGCGGTATCGTGAGTTCGGAGCTCGAGGGTGAATCCAGCTCAAGTGTTGTGTGAGGGAGGCGCCAGCGGGGTTCGGTGTACGTATCGAGGTGGCGTTGGACACAAAGGCGGAGAGCTTTTGAAAGGTAAACTGGAAGCCAGACTTTGTTCGATCCTGTTTGATTGATTGAAACAAAAAAAGTCGACACTCTTGAATCAGTTCAATCTTTTGCGCGAGAAGCCTGGGATCCCAAGAAAGGGATCGCCAAGTGATAAACTCCAATTGCTGTGATGCGACATTGCAGTAACCAACCACACTCCGGTGGAGCCAATCGATCCTGGGTCCAGATGGGCTTGCGCGATTGGCACTGAGCTTCTTACCCCTGACGTGGTTTCGCAGTGTGCGGTTAGCGGGAATCTGCCGCCGACCCACAAATCCGGCTTGGCTGAATTGAAAGGAGATCGTTCATGTGGAATACAAGGCTATACAAGGAGCATGAACAACAAAAATAAAACATCGGAGACTCTGAAAAAAAGGTAGATATCAGAGAGGAGCCGCAATGAATTCTTCCTTAAAAATGCAATAAATTCTGTTTTCGGACGGATCTGGCTTCCAGTCCATGGTCGAACAGTTCTCAATATAATCAATATCTCGCCAGTCGAACGAGGGCAAGGTGGAGAGAGATAAACAGGGAGGGAAAGGGGAAAGAGGAAGAGAGTGAGACAGAGACAGGGAGAGACAAAGGATTGTAAATAAATATGAAGGAGTGGAATTTATTTTATAAGGTTTCTAGGATGCTTGCTCTGGTTGTGTTCTATTTTTATGGCTCTAGAATGAACAATCGTCAGCTTAAATACTACAAATAGGAGCAATGGCTGGTGTTGTAGGACGAGTTGGGGATTGACTTACACCTCCGCCCCATATGGGTGGCATCATTTTCTTTGTTATCTTCCCTTGCCTCGTCAAGCAATTTGTCGATGCCCTTCTTCTTCAAGGCAACCTGTGTTTTATTTCCGCGCCTCATTAGTATGCAAGATCCGCCCACATGTAGAATATACGAACACATTCGATATTTCTAGTAGCTGTCGCTTTTTTCGAGCCAAACCGAATTTTGTTCTCAACCAGAACCCTTCACACCACTTTGCAGCCAACTTACCCCCAAACATTTTTGATAATCGTTGAAAAGACTTTCGCACTCATTCTTGTTGCTATTTCCGGCACCCCGCAAGTATTCTATTATCTTTAGTCAGACACGACCGTGACATCAAATCAAGCAGCTTGGCCATCAAAGCAGCACCTACTCTCGCTGTACCACTTCAGAAAACACGTATCGTAGCGCCTAAAAAAAAGAGACGCTCAGTATACGAACCAACAATCGGTAGCAAAGTTCCTGCAAATCAGCCTTCTTACTCTTTAACCTCGTTGCATTCTGGCGCGAGTGAGGCCGACATTGCAGCAAGCCCTAGATCTTCAAAAAGCTTTGACAAAAGTAGGTAGTCTTTGCCACAAAGGTTGCAGTCGGGGCAGCGCGAGAAGTGAATTCTCAGGGTTCCAGGATTTTGAAGAGTGCAAAAGAAGGACGGCAACCTGGTATCGGATATCGTGAGAAAGTGCAGCGGCGCGATCGATCTTAACCACACTAATGCTTACGGCCGTGGCTTACGGAGTAACTCCAAACGTGCCGACCCAGACCCAGACGTCATTTTGTTATCAGTTATCTGTGCAGGGGTTAGCGGTGCCCCACTTAAAAATTTAGGAAAGCACCCGTCTGATCTCCTCATCCCGCGATTCGCGATCAGCGACGGAAATGCGACTTGTAGGCAGGTGCAGGCACATCTCAATTACTCAACTTGCCTTCAACATCAATACCTGCTGAAGGTACCTTATCTTCCATTCCATCTTGCTTCGCCTGAGCTTGTGTCTCAGCCTGCCACCATGGAAGAACCGCTCGATTTCAAAGCTCTGCAGGACAAGATCCAAGCAGCCCTTGTCGCAACCACCCGCAAGGTCAACTTGATCGCGACCCAGGACATAGCCTTCCGCCGTAGTGTCGATCCGGAGGCCGGTGAGCTGTTGGATGAACAGCGTGAGAAGCTTCTCAGCTTGGCGTCATCGCTGGTCAACACGGCCGCAAGCTTGGGAGGTGGCAAGAGCTCCAAGCCCAAGAGAGCTTTGGAGCTGGAAGACGCCGAAGAAGTTGACGACAACTGGCAGGCCATTGTGGACTCGCTGGATATTGCCCTCGAAAAAGCCGATACATGCATCGACGAGTACACGGGGCTTGTGAAGAGGAAGGATGCGCCAACTGCCGATATGGCAAGTTATTCACCCCCCATCAAACCTTGGCCTGTCACCAGACCTTCAGCTAACAAAAAAGCTATAGGGCCCAACCGCCAAAAAGTCGAAACCGGGTATCCTTGACAGATCCCTACGCTACGCAAATATAATCAAGCCCCAAAAGGCGTTTGACGTTCCGCCAAACAACCATGTCAAAGGACCTTGGAAGCCACTTTTGACCAAGAAGCCTCACGCCATCGTCCCCCTTGACAAGAGCTTGACCACCTTCGATAACGAGGATGCAGAGACACAGTACGACTACCTTCTTCATCTATCCTTGCTTGTGCCACCGCTCTCGGGCGAAGAGCGCGCAAATCCCGCCAAGCGAAGGGTCTATAATCAAAAGATACGAAAGTTGCGGTACAAGGGTGACACTCGAGGTACTAATGGCGTTTTCAGGTACAAACATCCGTACGAGACAGAAATACTGCAATCGAGGCACCCAGAAAGCGTATACCAGAAGCGCGATCCTATACCGTACACGCCCGTCGTTAAATCCTCTCCGATCTATGTCGATACCTATGAAGGTGTGCTGGAGATGCTGGAGGAGCTGAAGCAGGCCAAGGAAATTGCAGTCGACCTCGAGCACCATGACTTCAGAACCTACCACGGGCTCCTCTCGCTGATGCAGATTAGCACTAGAGAGAAGGACTGGATTGTCGATACTCTTAAGCCATGGAGGCAACAACTGGAGATTTTGAACGAAGTGTTTGCTGACCCGAGCATCGTCAAGGTAACCTGGGATATTACACTCAAAGTGGCTGTTCGGCCCGCAAGGAACTGCCTTGACATTGAAGGATACTAACTTTATCGAATAGGTGTTCCACGGCGCCTTCATGGACATTGTGTGGCTCCAGAGGGACTTGGGGCTTTACGTTGTCGGACTCTTCGATACTTTCCACGCGGCTGAGGCGCTCATGTACCCTAGCAAGAGCCTTGCGTATCTCCTCAAAAAGTTTGTCGACTTCGAGGCGGACAAGCGTTATCAGACTGCCGATTGGCGAATCAGGTGAGTTGCTCTGCCTCTTGTGTAATTGTCGGGCTTTTAACAAAATTTCCCTCTAGGCCATTACCCGAAGATATGCTTTATTATGCGCGCTCGGATACGCATTACCTGCTGTATGTGTATGACATGATGAGGAATGAGCTTCTCAGGCAATCTGTTAGCGGCGATCCTCACAGGGACCTACTTGAGAGGACACTCCAGAGGTCAAAAGAGACGGCTCTCCAGCGTTACGAAGCATATACAATCGACGGAGAAACAGGCCGAGGCTCGCGCGGCTGGTTCAATCTGATTCACCGATTGCCCAACACTTTTAGCAGAGAGCAGTTTTCTGTCTATCGGGCATTGCACAAGTGGCGCGACGATGTGGCGCGGAGAGAGGACGAGAGCCCCATGTTTTTGATGTCAAACCAGTTACTCGTGGACATCGCACGGGCTATGCCGGAGACGGCTGCCGATCTTCGCAGACTCTTCACGAATGTGGGCCCGCCAGTGAGGAATGCCGTGAACGAGCTTGTAGATCTGATACAGGATGCTCGGCAAAAGGGTGCGACTGGCCCAACACTTTTGGAGGTCATCAAGGCCGATAACACCAATGCTGCATTCTCCAACATGACGCTAGCGGATGCATACAGAAATGCGAAGACGACAACTGCAGGCCAGGGAGATGACGACATACCCGATGCCGTAGAGGTTGCAGGTTCACGGTCACAGCTATGGGGTAACCTTCCAATGAGCACCTTGTGGGAAAAGGTATCCAACAAAGTGGCTTCATCGGCCAGAGGAGATGAAGATCATATTGCTGTGCCCTGGAGCTCATTTGTTGCCAACGCTCAGGTTACTGAAGATGATGGCACATGTGCTCTAGCACAGGCAGAAGTGGATGAGATGGATGTTGATGAAGACGGAGGTGCTCCGGTCAAGCAGGAAGCCGAGACGGCCGCCGAAGTAAAGGACGAGCAGTTTACGCTGCGTTCTGGACGTTCAGAAGGGAGGACACAGCAAGACGATGATTCGTCGGCCAGCTCGTCGGAAGAGGACTCTGAAGAGAAAGAGCGGCTCAAGGCTGAGAAGCAACAGCGAAAGGAAGAGCGACGTGCACTGAAGCAGAAGCTCAAGGAAGAAAAGGCCGCAAAGAAAGCTGAGGAAAAGGCTGCTAGGAAAGCAGAGAAGAAAGCACTGAAGGCAGCTGCCAAAGCTGAAGCGGAGGAGGACGACGGCGAGGAGAGTGATGACGAGCAACCTTTTGATTACAGCAAGGCACAGTCAGTCATGCGTAGCAAGCGGGATCATGGGGCTGACAAGAAGGGCAGCGGTGGTGCCAAGGTTTTCGATCCATATACCAGCAAGACGACTGCGCAAGGGCCCAAGCCGGCAAGGAAGATGAATTTCGAGAAACCTGGCAAGACTGCGACATTCAAGAAATAAAGGACAGGCCTGGTGTGGGATCTAGGATACTCGACTGGGAGGCTTAACGAACCTGGCTGGCATCTTAGTTTTGATGGTGCCCTAGGCAATGAATGAGCTGTCTCTTGGGGACAAAAGATACCACTCCTGCAGCTGCAATTACTTCTTCGACTTCCAGTGCTACTGATGGACTCTTTTCTTCCTACCTGGACCGTTTCAGTTGCAACACTTTGAATGAATGCTGATGTGTGGTCAATTTATCAGTGCTCCGAGTTTTCATATGAGCAACTTGCAGCATGGCCAGCGAGGCACAATCAACTCTCGATTGACATGCCACCCGTGTCTTTTTTTCGATAAAGGAATGCCTTTGCTTACTAACTTTTGGTTTCAGTGATTTGATGAATTTCATACTCAAAAGCGCATATCTGACATGAAGGATTCTACAGAATCCAAGCCTCCAAGGTGTCATAGCAAGGGTGTCTTTGTACGTCTGCGCCCCCTCACTTTTCTTTGCATAATTGAAGCAACCTGGACGAATCAACAGCTGAGCTCGTCTGAGTCTCCGCAATGAATTGTTCTACTTGTAAACCATCATGATGCTGCACAAGCTTTTTATGAGATTGCGCCAGTTGAGCTGCAAGCCGACCAAGATATGATACCAACAACCGATAAATATCGATAAATACCTTTGTTGGGCTCGCCCTACCAACTTTTCTGGATAACAGAGACGCTATTGTCCCCAGGCCATCTGAACACATGATTAAAAAGGCAAGGTGACTTACATAAACGATATCACCTAAACGTAATGGACACAGAAAAAGCCCAAACATCTTCAGGTGGCGAACGACCGCCTTCCCCTGAAACTTATTCGGTCTTTACCCGGGCCGAGAAGCGCTGCATAACGGCCATGGTAGCATACTCCGCCGCCTTCTCGACGCTAAGCAGCTTCATCTACTTCCCTGCGTTGACGCAGCTTGCCGAGTCGCTGTCGGTGTCGATAGATGCCATAAATCTAACAATAACCTCGTACATGGCTGTCGCCACCGTCGCGCCGACGCTGCTGGGCGACGCGGCCGACATCCTGGGCCGGAGGCCAGCTTGCGTGTTTTCATTGAGCCTTTATGTCGTCACGAACTTGGCGATGGCCCTGTCGAAATCGTACGTGGCGCTGCTTGTTCTTCGATTGTTTCAGGCTTTTGCGATTTCTGGTGAGTGTACCACAAGAGCTTGCCATCTACGTCCTGTTAGATCTTATTCTTACATTTGACCCGTCTCGACAAGGCATCTTTGCCGTCGCGTACGGTGTGGTCACCGATATTGCAACCCCTGCTGAGAGGGGATCATATGTAGCCGCCGTGTCTTTTGCGTAAGATTTCCCTAGAACCAACTACACGAGCAACATGTTTTCTTGCAATGGATCCATCTCTGCTAACCCAACTCTCACCCAAAAGATCCACAATTGCACCCAGTCTCGGGCCCGTACTGGGAGGAGGCCTGGCACACGCGGCCGGCTGGCCCTGGATCTTCTGGTTCCTCTGCATCTCGGCCTCGCTGAGCCTGGTCCTCATCCTGCTCTTCCTCCCCGAGACCTCGCGAAACATTGTAGGGAACGGCTCAGCCAGACCCCCTCGGCACCTGCGACTCCCTCCAATCGGCCGACACCTCATCCGGCACTGGAAGGACCACGCCGATGACGACAGCAGCAGCAGCAACAGCCAGCCGTCGTCACGGACGATGCCGAACCCGCTGCGATCGCTCAGGATCCTGGCGCGCCGGGACAACGCCGTCGTGATGCTGGCGTGCGGGCTCCTGTACGCCGTCTACACGTGCGTCTGCGCGTCGCTGTCGGTGCTGTTTGTCGACCTCTACGCCCTCGACCAGCTGCAGGCTGGCCTCGTCTACCTCCCCTTTGGCCTCGGCGGCACCGCGTCGACTGCCATCTGCGGCCCCCTGCTGAACCGCGCGTACCGGCGGGTGAGGGACGGATGTGTTGCCGGTGGCCGAGAGGCCGAGGTGGCGCTGGACCGTCACGTCGCTGATGATCTGGACGTGTTTCCCGTCGAGAGGGCTCGGTTGGGCGTCGTGTGGTTGCCCATGGCGGTGGCCACTGTTTCTGTGGTTGCTTTTGGGTGGACGGTGCATCTTCATATGGTGAGCAGTGTGATTCTACATATTCTTATATGAAATGCCTTTTTTCTTTCTCTCTTTTTTTCTTTTGTAAAAAAAAAAGTTGGCATCGCTGACCTCGTGGAATTGAAGCATATTGCCATCCCGCTATGTCTACAGTTCATTCTAGGACTGGCAATGCAGCTAAGCTTTAGTGTAAGTCATCCCAGACGGTTGCTCTGTGGTTTTCTTTTTTTTTTCGATATTTCTCTCCAACCGCATAGAGAACAAGAAGGGGTATCGAAATTGACTTTTTTCTCCATTTCCTCTTAGATTTACAATACGCTGCTTGTAGACAAGAATCACAGGACGCCAGCGGCAGCGCAGGCGTCTTCCAACATTGTCCGTTGTGCGCTGGCCGCCATAGTTGTGGCATTTCTCCAAAATATAATTGTCGCGCTGGGCGTTGGGTGGACCTTTACGCTCATGGGTGGATGGTGCGTTTTGATTATGGCTCTGTTCTTTTTGGACTATCACAAAGGCATGGCTTGGAGAACGGCGTCCAAAAGATTGTTTTGAGCTGGCCGAAAATCGTGCGAGGTTATTGGACTACGTGTATTAATATCTGCTTCAGGTTTCGAATCTCTATATGACTCTCTACTAATTCATACTAGCAGCAGGGTCGAAGTCATGGTAATAGCAAAGCAAGTCAGCAATCCGGCCCATTTGCCCTACTCGAGCTGTTGTACAACATGAGGAACATATGCTCCCGTCACACTGATGTCTTGTTGTGGATCATATCTCCCCAGGCCAGGGTCTGCCTCTAATTCTTCGGGGAAATATTTTGCAATGAGAAACAGCATGTCGTTGTAGGCGCTATGGTGAACAAAGAGAAGTCAGCAACACATCGCCAGTTTCCCAGCTCGGGAAGCAACGAGAACGAGAGATACCGTCAAATATCTTCTGTGGGACAACTTACACTTGTCTCGAAGTACTCCCGGGGTGTCCGGCCGAGTCATTGATATTGATATGCATGGCATAGATTCGGTTCCGGTCGTCCCACTCCTCAGCGGGTGGCGAGGGCGGGATTTGCATCTGATACAGGCGCTGGTATACGGGGTCGCTAAAGTACGAAGCCCAGGAACCTCTCCAGGTGCCAAACTCCATCTCGTTATGGGCATATGTGCAGCCCGGGTCAAAGACCAGGGTCTCGCCCGTCTCCATGTCGATTCCGACATTTTGTTCCCACACGTCGCCGTGGATCAGGACGGGCTCCAGAGTACGGCCATCGGACTGCAGTGCGCCGAGGACTCGGGGGATAACGCGGTCGATGGTGATGCGACATGCGCGGTCGTACTCTGGCCAGGGCGGGTTGACGCGGTTGTCGTAACTAATTACATCCTTGAGCAGGTGCGTGAAGGAGTCGGCCCATTTGTCCTCCCATGGGACTGTCCGCTGCATGGATCCGCACACGGTGGCGCAGTGGAAACCAAACTTGCCCGTGGGAGACTTTTTGCTCCGATGAAGGGCGACAATCTTGTCGACAAAAGAGAAGGGCTCGGGCGCTGTTGCCATATCCATGTCATGGAAATCACACAAGAAGTAGTAAAAATGTGTGCCGCCTGAGTCGAACTCGCCCCAAGCTCGAGCTCTAGGTCCAAAACCTGGGCCGACGGCCTCCTCGATTGTGAGCTGGGACTCATATTCGCCCTCGCACAGAGCCTTGGCACTCCAGCCTGAAGCGACCTGGTGGGGGAGAAGGGGTGTGTCGGTATAGCTTTAGAATCAAGGAATGTCTGATAGATTTGGGTGATTATGGATAAAAGTTTGAAGACTTGACATACCTTGAGGAAATATCGCTTTGGAGTACCGTCCGGCTGGACGACGTTTATCTTGGCCGTCTTGGCCCACGCAGAGACTCCCGAAGAAACAGCAGAAAGTATTTTCGTGCCGGTTGGCATTGCTTAATCTTCTGTCAGCTTCCTACTCTTTGTTGTTTCACTATAGTCTTACACTATACTTCGAGTGTTTTGCTGCTGCCTTTTAACCTACCTTGGAATATGGTCTGGTGGATGGGGAAATTACCCCCTATACTCGGAACCCACTCATCTTGTGAGTCTTTTGTGTTTGAAGCCAGGACTGAAGACCCAACTGAATTAGGAGCTACTGCTAAATCCCCCATGACTGTTGTTCTCGATTGAGGGATTTGATACAGGTGGGGTCGGCGGTCTTGGTGGTGAGGAGTGAGTATACGACTTAGAGGTCTGATGCTGATATAAATACATAGACTTGTTATATCTTGGTCGATAGTGGGTGAAACGATGATACCCCTACTGTGAATAGATATTGTCCACCAATTCCCTCCATGAGATAGAATATTAGCTATATGAATATAGAGAAAGTATCAGCCAGGCAAGTTGAATTGGTGTAAAATCTACCTCTATGGGAGGGGTAGGAAAGGCTGTGTCGAAGAGTATTGGTGTGTACCTAGGTAGGTAAGGTATGCATACCTTTACCTTATCTCACCTATTAAGATGCTGCACCTAAACCTCAGTTGTGTTAGAATTGTATGCCAAGTCCTATCCCTGCCGATAGTAAGACACCCAATGGCACCCTACTACGTATATTCCTGCAAGGTCTGCAAGCCGTTCTCCTCTCAAAGAATACGAAAATTCGCAGAAAACGACAAGAGGGAAGAGGGGTAATAATTATTGGAGCAACTTATTTGCAGAACACCCCAGCATAAGAGCTGCACTCCACTGTCAGCTTTGCTGTAATCCTTCGCGGGGGTTGCCATAATTGGATCTTCTGATTTCAAATGGCCTTGGGCATGGGAGGCAACCACTATCAGCCACACATGCCTGTAAGGCAGTGACTGTGAGGTAAATTAAGGACTGGAAATCACAATCAGGAAGGCACGAAAAATCCAAGCTTGAATCACGATGGGTTAGAGATGAATGCAAGGTACCACCAAGGTCGGCAACCAAGATAGTAAGGTAGGCAGGCAGTGAAGGTAACAGAGGCAGGGAATGGAAGCCGGAAAATGGTGAGTGGACTGGTGTTGTTTCCATTATTCCGTGGGATCCGGGATACCACACCCATCTTTTGAACAGCCCTGGCTTGTAACGGCCTACCTATTTAGGCAACTACCTACCATAGTCAACTGCCGGACTTTTACCTGAACTTGCTCCCCTATCCACCTTACCTGCTTATCACCTATCCCATACCCTTTCGTGATCCACGTGCCACAGGATTTTTTGTTTGCATCTTGCATCTCAAAAGAAAACCACACTAAATGGACCATAGCATAGCTCACCTGGCTGCGCATGGTAAAGCTGGTACCTAGCTAGACAATCACTGCTGGATCGTTTGTCAAAGTACCATCGGCAAAATCTTGTGGTTCCGTCCATGGGTACCACCACGCACCACATCATAAAGAGCCTCAAATGATCACTATTGGCCTGTTGTTTCTGCATACATATCTGGCTCATTCTAACTTGAAAATCGATATGGTATGTTCCATGACAAAATCAGCCACTGTGCAGTTCCAACTATCTCAGCATTCTAACCAGGCAGATTCTCATCATCCTGTACAGAATGTGCTAATTTAAGTCTACCCAGCTCCGCAAAATTACCTCCTTTCGTCGGAGGCCAAAAGCTGATCGTCGCGGCTCAAGCGCAGATGGGTCCGGATCAGATGCTTCTTCAACTATAGCCGCGCCAGACGAAGCTCTTTCGCGGACGACAACAGAGCGCAGCTACTTACAAGACCTCATTCCAGCCCCTTCAAGACGACCTAGCGAGCCTCCAGCTGTTGACCACGGTCCACGAGGTCTCACGGTCGTCTACTCACCTCCCAATGATTCCCATAGGGCAAACATCGTCTTCGTTCATGGACTAGGTGGCACGAGCCGGAAGACATGGTCCAAGGACGCGGACCCGGCCTTATTCTGGCCGCTCCAGTTCCTGCCGCTGGAATCGGATCTCCGTAGAGCTCGCATCCTGACTTTTGGCTACAATGCTGATTTCCAGAAGCCGGGGAGCGTAAACACGTCAGTCTTGGACTTTGCCAAAGAACTCTTGTTTGATCTGAAGCATGCAAGAGACGAACAAGGAGAGGAATTGGATATGGACAAGGTCAGTCTGTTTTGGCAAATCAAAGCCTGAAACCGCGAAGGATTACAAATGACAGAGATACCGTATGCTAAACAAACAGCTAGGTTCCCTTGATATTTGTCGTTCATAGCATGGGGGGGCTTATCGTCAAAGAGGTGAGTACTCAACAGTGCATTCGAATTGACTACCTAATTATGCGCCTTACAACATCAGAGGATTGGACTGATTATTCCTCCACCCTAAAAGGCCTATATACAAGGGCAGCACGACCCGCAATACGAGACCATAATCAGGGCCATATCCGCCATAATATTCCTTTCCACGCCTCACCGCGGCACTAATCTTGCACAAACACTCAACCGCATCCTGCAGTCAACTTTGGGTGTTACTAGCGCCAAGTATTATGTATCAGAACTGAGCAAAAGCTCTTTTACTCTACAGAGATTAAACGAGCAGTTTCGTCACATCGCCCCCTCGCTCGACATAGTCTCCTTTTACGAGACTATTCCTACCCCGATCGGCTTCAAGAACACCAAGGTTGTGAGTCTGTCGATACTGACCATCTTCTCACACACCATACTCTCTTATCTGCTTTTATCCTCCGACTCCGACCACTGACACTTGACGCAGATGGTCTTGGAGAAAGAATCGTCTGTTCTAGGCTACCCAGGGGAGATATCAAAGCCTCTGACTAACGCAGATCATCATGGAGTATGCAAATATTCAAGTCCAGATGACCCAAACTACGTAACCGTCAGGAACGTCCTCAAGTCACTCTTCAGCAAGATACTCACCAGCCAGGCCGGACGCGGCTCAGAAGGACGAGACATTACAGATGGAAAGGGGCGCCGACAATCAGCAGACCTGCGGTCGATTTTGGGCATCACAGAGCTCCCAAACACAGACTACGCCTTCTTCCGAGATCAGTGGATCGAGGGAACTGGCCAGTGGCTGTTACAGGATCAAGCGTACCGCCAGTGGCTGCTGTCGCATGAAAAATCGCCAAACATCATATGGCTGACGGGCAGTGCCGCGGCAGGGAAGTCTGTCCTCGCCTCGACGATTATCGATAGTCTTGTCGGAGATGCTGCCGACGGCTACTGCCAGTACTTCTTCATACGCTTTGCGGACCGCAAGAAGCGTACGCTCAGCATGATCCTCAGATCGCTAGCCTACCAGATGGGGCTGAACGTGCCTGGATTCCAGGAGCAGGTATTAGGCTTTGCAGATGAGGCCATCGGGTTCGACACAGCTGACTCACGGACCATTTGGGACTGTATCAAGTCTGCGCTTTCCAGCATTGATATTATGAGCAATTCTATCTTCTGGGTCATCGATGGTATCGACGAGGCCGAAAAGCCGCGCACGTTACTGAAATACCTCGCCGACCTCCATTCACTCCACTTGCCAATCCGAGTCCTGCTGGTCGGTCGACGCACCAACGAACTGGATGCTGAGTTTCAAAGGCTACCTGCAGCAGTGCGGACAACTCATATCGACATAGACGGCCGGGTCGAAGACCTTCGAGCATACGTCAACAGAGAACTCGCCTTGTTGGGAGACTTGGATCTGAGGCAGAGCTTGATAGAGCGTGTTATGGAAGGAGCACAGAATAATTTCCTGGCAAGTCCACACAGTCCAACAGCAACTTGTTGCATCCACAACCATGAAGAGTTCAGGGGCTATTGCTGACAGTTATTGCGGCAGCCAGTGGGTGCGCCTAGCAGTGGAGCGGCTGAACTCCTGTTACACGCAAGCAGACGCAGAGGCGGCATTAAAGGAGTTGCCTGGTGGTATGAATGCTTTGTACGACCGCATGGCAGCGTCCATCTCGGCCAAGTCTCCGCCGGAAAGGGATTTCGCAACCAAGCTTCTGAACTTTGCCGCATGTTCAGTCCGCACGCTCAAGGTCATTGAGCTGTCGCACGCACTGGGTAAGGACGACTTCTTCGACATGCAGAGAACTGTGGCGGATCTTTGCGGCGGCTTCGCGGTCATCGACAACGGTGGGAACTTTACTCTGGTCCACCATTCGGCCCGAGAGTACCTCCTAGACCCGGACAGCAGCAGCAGCAGCAGCAGCAGCAGCAGCCGAGCCTTTGGACTGGCACGCAGTGAGGCACACAGGACGATATTTCTCAGTTGTATGCGCAGCTTGACAGCCACAGGCTTGCGGGGGCAAATAGGGCGAGGTAGTATGCCCGAGTTTGTCAACTACGCCGCCGGTGACTGGTCATCACACCTGGTAGCAGCCCCGATAGGCTGCAGAGAGACAGCAAACGCCATGCGGAAGTTTTTGTCCGGCCCCTGGGTGCTGGCCTGGATACATATTCTCGTGAGGACCGACCGCCTAGGCGTCCTCGTTCGCGCCTCCAAAAGCCTCTCAAGGTTTGCTGCAGCTGCAAGGGAGCACGACGCCCTAGGCACAGAGACTCATCAGAACGTTAAAGAGCTGGAGCTTTTTGAGTGCTGGGCTGTTGACTTCACCAAGCTGGCGGGTAAGTTTGGCGGAAACTTGCGCCGGAGCCCACAATCTATATACAAGGCAGTACCAGCGCTATGTCCACACAACTCGGCCATATATCAACAGTTCGGGAAGGTCGAGCCACGAGTCTTGACTGTGTCTGGCTTTTCGAGCAATAATTGGGATGACTCGCTCGGCCGCCTTTCGTTCGGGTTCCGCAATTATGCGGCCTTTATTCAAGTCGCAGGTGCACATGTCTTTATCCTCATTTCTTCGGGTACAGTCTTGATATACAATTCGACCACCCTGGATCACCACTCAGCTAGCCCCATCAAACACGGTGAACGTCTGTACAGGATGCAAACAAACAGCAGGGGCAATACCTTGGTTACATATGGTTATCGAACCACCAAAGTGTGGCAAGTATCCTCGGGAGTATGTACTGTGACAGTTCCAAACGTCGAGATTGGCCTCCGGCCGCTAGTAATGCTTCTGAAGGACAACACCCTGTTTGTCGGAACTGATGACAGATGTGTCCGAACGTTAGCTCTGAGCCAACAGTCACCGACATGGAAGCTGGTTGCAGAGTTGGAGGAACAGGAGTTGGAAGGACATTTCCTGAACGCGGCAAGCCACATGGCCCTAAACAAGGACGGAACCATGGTCACGGTTGCTTACCGCGGACATCCGCTTTCAGCCTGGGAGGCGGATGGGCCTACCCACATCGGCCATCTGTGGAAGAAAGACGCCAATTATCGAGGCGAGGTGCTTGAGGCTATCTGGCACCCACATGAGGCCCAAGTCTACGGTCTTTACACCACAGGCCAGATATTCCAATGGTCGCCGTATTACAACGAGGTTGAGGAGAAGTCGGTCGGTGCCAACAAAATGACCATGAGCCCGGACGGGAACCTCCTTGCTACTAGTGACGCGCGTGGGGCGGTCAAGATACTCACTACCTCATCCCTCACGATCATATACCAAGTGGCTGCACAGGACCTTGTCTTGGGTCTTGCGTTCAGCCCAGACCTTCGTCGTATCTATGATCTCAGAGGAGATTATGGTAATGTCTGGGGGCCAAACGCTTTGCTGAGATATGCGGAGCCGACGGGGCAAGGACCCGACGCCGAAAGTGAGCTCGACAGTTTATCTCCCAGCTCCAATGTTTCCGAGATAACCCCTAGATGGGTTGACCCCATCATAGCGCTGGAGCCTTCACCGGTCGGCCGCCTTTACTGTTGCAACACTGAAAAGGGGGTGGTGACGCTGCATGACGCGCTGCGCGGCACGGCCACAACGCTGCACGCCTCCCCTGTTTCGTTTGGCAGCAGCCTCATGACTTGGAGCCTCGATGGTAGATGGCTGTGCTTTGCCGACCCGAGTATGAGTATCTACATTGTCTCGGTACAGCCCGGTACCAGCGGGTCAGATCCAGTTATTGGGTGCCCCGTGGTTGTATCCATGCAAGGAACCACGAGAGGGCCCATACTGCAGCTCGTGTTCCAACCAGACGGGAGCCACATCATGGTTCACACCGAATCCACGGTTTATCTAATATCAACGGCAGCCTCTGCTGTGTCCAAGTCGGCGCCGGTGGGAACGGCAAAGTGCAGATGGATTGTCCACCCCCAGAATACTGCACTGGTTGTAGGATTAGGGCCCAAATCAGCCCATGTGCTCGATTGGGACCTGGTTGAACATGAGACCTACAACCTCTGTTACATGACTATTCATGATGTTGATAACTCATATTCGACTACCGCAACCGTTTCTCCGTCCCAGACACACACAATTGAGCGCGTGTTGGTGACTCACGATAAGAAGCGCATACTGGCTCAGCTGGCTGTCGCAGAAGGAAGTGTTGGAGAAAAAATATTTTTATCCCTAGAAGCCAGTTCTCTCTTGTCAAGTGCTACACCGCAGCAGGCTAGCTCTGCAGTAACAGCGGGAACCGAGCCAAAGGCCATCAATCCCTTGGTCCTTGACACGGCCGTTTCCTCACAAATCTCCCTGGTGCTTGGATTCTCGCCAAGCAACAGTCTGGTCTACCTATCCGGATCATTTCAGGTATGCCTTTGGAATATGTCGCCGGTACCACAGCTGCATCCAAAGGTGAAGTTGCCTCACGCCGCAGATGGATGGCATGGCAGCCAGGGGCCCACGGTGCTTGGGTCAGAGATCTTCTCCTTGCCCGGAGACTGGATAAGCATGGAATGCGTAAGGCTATGCTGTCTGTGGCCAAATGAAAAGGCCATACTGTGTCCGCGCAATGGAGAAGTTGGCGTCATCCGGAGCCCGGCGCTGGTGTGAAACTGTAGTCCACCGTGCTGGACAGAATGGTGATACGGACTCGGCGATCTGCTGCCATTTTAAATATTTCCTGGAAAAGGATGTACACATCTTACCTGGCTTCTTTATGAAAAGCCGTGCAAGACCGGACTTGAAGGATTCGTACATATAGTCGATCACATCACCTTTGTATACAGTCACGATGGCTATATATAAATATTTCATCTTTGCTGTTCGTTTTTGCGTCGCTGGTTTTTCTTTTTTTTTTTTTTTTTTTTTTTTTAAAAAAAAAAAAAAGATAGCAGTAGGCCCCATCACGTGACCCTGTTACGCTGATCTGAACTGTCTTGATGTTATAATTGCCCTGATCAAATCATAAAAGGAAAGATGGGCGAGTTCTTAATATAAATATGGCGCAAAATTGGTCCCAAAATTTACGGACGACATTCGGGATGGATGATGGATGGGATTGATGCTCCAACTTTCAAGCTGATATTGTGCAACACGATTGGCACATCCCCCCGCCTTGTGATACCCACAACTTGGGAAGCTCTTAAGCCCTGGATCATGTTGAAGCTAGGGTGGGGAAGGGTGACGCAGCCACCCTGCACCCCTTTCTCTAACTTGTCTTAGTATAGCTCCAGTTCCCTTTCCCAACTTGACCCTGCAGGTGACAAGCAACACCCGCATGGCCGAACTTGTCCAGAATCACAAACGAACAAAACAAAAGCGGGCGTGCAGACATAACCTAGGCTGAAAAAAAAAAAAAGAAACCCGAGTTTCCAAACTTGCATCCGCTGCAAGTGAGAACCCGGGGAGCGGGGAAAACCGGCCTGGTTTTGATTTCATCTTTCCGCACATATAGAAGCCGAAGAAAAGTCGCCGTGTAGGAAGAGAAAGAGAGCAGTGGAAAAGGAAAGTGTCTGGGTGTTTTTGCGTTCGAGCAAACAGACTCATATTTGGAATCGATCCTGTCAATTCTTTTTTTTTTTTTTTTTTTTTCTTCTTGTGACTACTCTCTTTGGGATGCCGGCTGTCTAAATATTCAGAGTTCTTTCTGGACCACTTATACCTGAACACATACGACTGTACAAACAAACAGCACAGCAGCTAAGGACTTGACTGTTTGTCGACACACAACTGGAGGCCGCTCAACACAAGAAAACAAGTCTTGAGCAACGGTCTTCACGATTCAGAGCCAGCCTAGCTGCAGACAACGCATCATCCTGTTGCAACCCCTTTGCCACTGGTTGGGAATCAAAGCTGGTCCGGTTCGTCCGAAGGGCAATATTTTGGTATAAGATATAACCAATACCAGCTCAGATCGTGCTGCCTGTTCGTGCTGAGCCCACGCAAAAGAACCTCCAACCACCTGAGACACCCACGATTGGTCATCGCCAGTTGTAATCTCTGAACGCGCCGAAAGGTACATACGAGAAAATGGATCCAGCAAGATTTTATCACCAGGTTGAGCAGCGCGTGATAGGTAAGATATTGATATGATTTTGGGAAGAGCATCTCGGTCATTATAATTATACCTAGGCAAGCCGTTGACACAAATGGCCTTATTACAGAGTTGCAAGACCAGATCAGCCAGCTTGGCTCCATTGCCACAGTGGGAGGCGAGCGCCTAGACGCCACGGAGGCCATCCAGGCTGACATTGCCAACCTCACGCGGCAGGTCGCAGATGCCTCAGACAAGCTGCCTCCGTATGACCAGAAACATTATGCAGAGGTCAGGAGCCTGGACTGTCAGTCCAAATGCCCAGCTTCTGACAGGTTACTAACGCACAAGCTCTCCCGCTCCACAGGCGATCAAACGCCTCACAGAGATGTTGAATGAGGAGCTCGCTCGCCTCCACCCGAAGCCCCGATTCAAGTTCAAGCCACGCACGGCGTCTGCCATCACGGCCGATCCGAAGAACGATCCTCGCCTGCTGCGCGGCACAAATCCCAGCGGATCCGATGCGACTGTGACTGAAGACGTAGTAGGGGCGCTCCCCAATGTTTCTGGGGGAAAGAGCTATAACGACGAGATATCGCGATCCGAAGGGACTAGCGGGATCCGAAAGCCCAGCTTTTCAGCCGCGCGCACCGTCGACATCCGCGACCACGAAGGATTGCACATAATTCTGCCATTAACGGCAGCCAAGGCTACGAGCTCTGGCAGCCTGCAGAACATGCGGAACTGTGTCGTCGACATGTCAGAGCCGGCAGTCGGGAAGGCGTCGTTCGCCAACCTGGTGATCCGTGATGTCGATCACTGTCTGGTCGTCGCGGGCAATGTCAACGGACCAGCACACATCACGGGCGTGAGGGATAGCGTCTTGGTTGTGTCGGCGCGGCAGGTGCGTATACACGAGTGTCGCAACGTCCGTATGTACCTGTATTGCTCAAGTCGGCCGATCATCGAAGACTGCGAGGGGATGAAGTTTGCCCCTGTCCCGACTTCTCACGTACGTATCTTTCCCTTTGTTGATTGTAAAATGCCCAAAAGGCTGCGTTTGCTGACATTCCAACCTGCAGTTATCGCAGGATCAAGATCCTACCAAAAATCAATGGGATCAAGTTGACGACTTCAAGTGGCTTAAAGCGGATCACTCTCCGAACTGGGCCATCCTGCCCGAGGAGGAAAGACTGCCTGAAGACATTTGGAATGGCACCGTGAAAGGACGGCCAGGGTTGGGACCTAAGGATATTCTTAGAGAAACGGGAGTTTTGTTGGACTAATTGTGTGTTTTGGGGTGGAAAAAGGGATGGTGGCAGAAGCAGGATACGTTTTTATCCCTTGGTTACAATCCTGGGATGAAAACTGTGACCTGATATCGGCGGCCATGCAATGATGGGAAATCAAAATGTCGAAGTCGTGCATCGCATTCATTTGGTAGCGATCCTGGGTATAAAATGCCGCCGTCCCGCAAGCGCCGTATGGATACACACCGTAGAAGCAAAAGTCGTTGCCCATTCCAGAGAGCTCCTCGTCATCAATTTCACATGTCCATCTTGTCGCCACCCTCGTCGGCCGCGTCCAGCCCGTGCGCCCCATCCACGCTCCTCAGCGCTGCCAGGACCTCCTGCTGCTGCCGAATCGTCTCCTCGAGCAAGGCGATGGTATCGCGCTGCTCCTCGATGGTCCTGGACATGTCGGGAAGGGCCTTGACCTGCGCCCGCGCCCGCTGCAGCTTGTGCTTGACGGCGTCGGTCGCGTTGGGCACGTCCTTGATGGAGATGGTCGCGCCGCTGGGGCCGCCGATGCCAATGCCTGCCGCAGGGGTCGCGGCCGCCCCAGGCGTGTTTATCGTGATGCCGCCGGGGAGCGATTGTGGCGGGCGCAGGCGCGACACTATGGCCGCCAGCTCGGTCAGGGCGTCGAGAGTCTCCGGCGACAGCGTTGGGGGCAGCGCGAGGGGATGTTGGGATTGTTGTGCGGGCATGATTGTGGGGTTTTTTTTTTCTGTCTCTCTCTCTTTTTTTCTTAGTATTACCTTCCCTTCTTCCCTCCTCGAGCCGGGATGTGTTATTCCTGCTGATCCAACTTGAGGAGCGAAATTGACAGAATTGGAAGTCGCTTGTCTTCAATTAATGCATCGCGCTTAAAGTTCTTTGAGTGGGAATTTAATCATTAGATTTAGATGACTGACGTGCTAGCAGATCGCGCCTACCGCAAACGCGTTTCGTTGTCCAGGCAAGCCAGGCTACCAATTGCCGCCTTTCCACGGTCTTCAAAGCAATTTCTCCATGCACACACTGTATGGACCTTGCAGTGGTTTACAGGTCCAACAGAAATGGATGCTTCTAGCATTACATCATGGCCCCACCAGAGCTTTTTCTCACAGTACTATCCAAAAACCGCATGGACTGTATGTCATTGATTCGTTGAGGAACGCGTCTGAAAAGGCACAACCCCACCTTCTTTGAGAAATCTCAACCTGATATCCCTGAGTCTCAAAAGTGTTTCTTGTGTTTCTGCTTTCGATAAAATCACGCAAAGAAACTACTTTCTTGAGTTTACATTTGAAGATTACACTGGCTTCATAGCGCCCGTCTCTCGAACGATTTTACCACTTTATAAGCCAAACCCCGGTGATAAGCTTTCCAGGATGTCCAAGGTGGAGCATAATGCCTGTCTGAGTACGTGCGACTTAGCTCTCTTCAGTCGATGCCCCTCCATAATCATCACCGTCTTGTCCAAAATCAGCCAACAGCCGTTTTGCCCGACGTGAATTACATAACGCAGCAGCCCGCACAGAATCTTTACACAGCACAATGGCAGAGGGAATCGAGAACATCCCCAAAAGCAATCGGCGTCGTCCTGGGACCCCAGACTACTTCCTCGTAATCGCATACATCCTGGTCTATCTCGAAGTCGGCTGGCTAATCTTCATGCTTTTGCGGATGTATAGTCGTGATTGATGGGTGGGGGGTGGCGTCGGAGGAGTCCCCCAAGAACGGCGATGCCATCGCGGCGGCCGAGACCCCCGTCATGGACGAGTTCGCCCGCAGCAAGACCGGCTACGTGGAGCTCGAAGCCTCGTCGCTGGCTGTCGGTCTGCCCGAGGGATTGATGGGTAACTCGGAGGTCGGACATCTGAACATCGGTGCCGGCAGGGTTGTCTGGCAGGACGTCGTACGCATTGATCAGTCGATCAAGACTGGCGAGTTCAGCAAGAACGAGGTCATTACTCGGGTGCTCGAGGCTGCCAAGAGCGGAAACGGCCGTCTTCACCTTTGCGGCCTCGTCTCCCATGGAGGTGTTGTAGGTATTCCCCTGCCAATGTAAACTTCTCGGACTTGAAGCTAACTTTCGCAAAGCATTCTAAACAAGAGCACCTGTATTCGCTCCTCAAGGCTGCCAAGGAGGCACAAGTCCCCAAAGTCTTCATCCACTTTTTCGGAGATGGTAGAGATACTGATCCCAAGTCTGGTGTCGGTTACATGGAGGAGCTGCTCGAGAATACCAAGGAGATTGGCATTGGTCAGATTGCAACAGTCGTTGGCAGGTACTATGCCATGGACAGGGACAAGAGGTGGGAGAGGGTCGAGCTTGCCATGAAGGGTCTGGTCCTTGGTGAAGGTGAGGCTAGTGAGGACCCCGTCAAGACGGTCAAGGAACGATACGAGAAGGGCGAAAACGACGAGTTCCTGAAGCCCATCGTTGTTGGAGGTGATGAGGGACGCATCAAGGGTGAGTATTCCTCAAGCCCATGAGCAAACTAACAATCTTTACTGACCAAATTTCCGATCCTCAGATGGTGACAATGTCTTCTTCTTCAACTACCGGTCTGATCGTGTGCGCCAGATCACACAGCTGCTCGGCGATGTCGACAGATCGCCTAGGCCCGATTTCCCCTACCCCAAGATCAAGCTTGCTACC
Source organism: Pyricularia grisea (assembly GCF_004355905.1). Taxonomy (NCBI): domain Eukaryota; kingdom Fungi; phylum Ascomycota; class Sordariomycetes; order Magnaporthales; family Pyriculariaceae; genus Pyricularia; species Pyricularia grisea. The sequence continues at coordinate 1,409,221 of NW_022156719.1, read as the reverse complement.
ATGACCCGCTACAAGCTTGACTACCCCTTCGATGTTGCCTTTGAGCCGCAGAAGATGGGAAACGTGCTGGCTGAGTGGCTTGGCAAGCAGGGCGTACCTCAGGTGCACGTCGCCGAGACTGAAAAATATGCTCACGTCACGTTCTTCTTCAACGGTGGTGTTGAGAAGGCCTTTGCCCTTGAGGAGCGCGATGAGAGCCAGGATCTTGTCCCGTCAAACAAGAGCGTGGCTACGTACGACAAGGCACCCGAGATGTCGGCCGACGGCGTTGCCGACCAGGTGGCCAAGCGCCTTGGTGAGCAGAAGTTCCCATTCGTCATGAACAACTTTGCGCCTCCCGACATGGTCGGTCACACTGGCGTGTACGAGGCTGCCATTGTTGGCTGCGCGGCGACGGACAAGGCTATTGGGAAGATTTACGAGGCATGCAAGGCACACAACTACGTCCTCTTCATCACAGCCGACCACGGCAACGCCGAGGAGATGAAGTTTCCCGACGGAAAGCCCAAGACCTCCCACACGACCAACAAGGTTCCCTTTATTATGGCCAATGCGCCAGAGGGCTGGAGTCTTAAGCCCGTGGGTGGCGTCCTAGGCGATGTAGCGCCAACCGTCCTGGCCTGTATGGGTCTGCCTCAGCCTGAGGAGATGACAGGTGAGAATTTGCTAGTCAAGGCGTAAATATTTGATGGGAAATGAACATGGGCAGCTTTGGGAGTTTGGCGCGAGGGATAGAAGTATGAGATAAGAAATAGAGTTGGCTGAATGTGGGATGATGAAAGACGAGATGAACAAACCATATTTAGAACCCTCACTAGAAAAACATCGATATAGAGAGGAAGCTTGGCAAAGTGAGTTTGTTGATGGCTGACCGGCTCTTCGAGTACGGCGCACCCTGGTGCAATGTAAAAATGAGCACGTGGTTCCCCCTACGCGTAAGCGAAGCTACTGGCGGCGGCGGTGTGGTTGTTGAGACGCTATTTCGACTTGCAGAGCAGACTAGACTAAGTCCGGGCTCGTGCACAGCATATCTTGTCTTTTGCCACAAAACTCATAGGCGCGTCCAGACCTGGATCAATAAATGAAGCTCTCGTAGGTCCAAATTCGATACAATTTAGGCTTCCCCCCTTTGACAAATATGTTTGTTAGTTCTAGGTTTTGTCTGTAGCTCTAGTGGCATCAGCTAGGGTGGCGCCAGCCCCCGGACGGCTGCGCTCCGGCCGCGTGGTTCTTTGGTGATGTGGAACGGGATTGAGGTGGAACAGATCGGGCGCTATGAGCCTCCTACCCCTGGTATTTCGCCCCGATCAATCCGATTCCACGGTCCGGTGTTAGGTTCTTGAATATCGGTCGGCTCTCATTCGTCAGGTAATCAATATTTTGGAGTGACTTTTGGAAGGTAAAGAAAAGTTTCAAATGACCTTTATCTTACCTACTTAAAAGCTGTGCACGCGGGCTGTATTCCATTGGGTGGCCATCCTTGGCGAGAGGCAAGGATCGGCAGGTACGACAAGACCCGTAGAATTTTTTTTTTGCTTCGAGTGGAATATCTTACCGGGACCATGGCTTGCACAACCGACTTTGGTAATAGTTTTGAACAAAAAAATAATTTAGGTACTTGGTGGTTCCCGCGAACCGTTAAGTTAATAAAGCCCCACGTACACACGTACGGTGACAAGGGGTGGTTTTTTTCGCCTGATACCATAGTACTGGGCGGGTTTGTTGCAATGAAATATTTTGACAGGCTTGCCGCCAGCATGAGGTGCCCTAAACTCTCAGAGTGGGATCGCAAATAATTCATGCCCCCCTTGGTCATATGTTCAATCATACGATTTCCAGAAGGTATGCCATGAGCGAGTCAGTTGCCAGGAGGCATAGTCACATAAGCAGGGCAAAGGGCAGGATTTACTATAGCTCGAGAAGAAGTGACCAGAATAATGACTTGGCGATCGCGATGGTCGACATAATCGAGTCAATACGTAGTAATAAGGCGGCTGTCAAAGCGAAAATATTCTCGACCATTGTAATTTAGTCAGGGTGTTTTTTTGTTGGAAACATCCTCCCAGCCTTGCGCACTACGGCAGGTGGCGATTTTTCCAAAAGACCCTGAATTTCTGTGCTGTGCTAGTGGCTTACAAAAAGACGTCATGGCACATCCTTTTCTGCGACAGGCGGGTGAATGGCCCCGCACCGACAATCAATTACATTTGGGGGGCAGGCAATTGTGTGTGCACAGGGCAGGCATAAAAGGAAATGGGACTGCTCACACACAGCCTACTGCAAACGGCAGGTCAATGGAGCTCGACAGACAACTCTTTAAAACTACGCACCACTTTGGAAAGAGATCTCGATGCAGCATTGGCAATGCATATTGTGGCCTTTGATATACCACATCACACCACTGCCACGAGTCCCCTTGTAGCTAGCAAAAGCGGAGGTCAAAACAGTCAATGACAGATGGCGGGCAATCCCTCAGATAGCGGCATAAAGGCCAAACTACCTAAGACCAAGCAAACCAAGACAAATTTTCCCTCGACGAAGAATTTGATGTGAAAGCAATATTGAGATTCAAACCTCCCAACTGCACAGCGGGTTGCTCACGATTGCTTGTTCGGAGCGCTTCTCAATTGACAGCTCCTCTGCGCTCTAGACTCGGCCACAGACCTTATAATCGAAATCGAAGATTATTATGGGGTTTGGGGAACCGCCAATCAGAGTCGTTTGAGCCATGTTTGGTCCTCCACACACCCCCTCCCTAAATGGTATTCCGTACAAGACACCCACCCTCTCAGCTCGACGACAGGGCTGCACAGAATCGTGATCTTGATCGCCTTACTGGACATGGTTGAGATATAGACATGTACGAGATTGACATCGTCAATAGAAAAAAAGCACTTACTACGACGGATTTTATATACGTCGCATTGCTAGACTATGTAGGAACTTACCACTGCGAAGAATTGAAGAACAAGCAGATCTGCGGGTCCAAATGGGCCCAGGCACGTGACGAGACGTCCTCTCCATTTATTCAACCCCCCTGGGCGTGAATTGAGAAGCTCCCGATCCCGCCAACCGACCCACCGCTTGCGAATCGGGGCGACTGAGGAGATCGAGGAAACGGGCGGCTTGGAACACCGCGGAACGGTGCAAATCGCGACGCACACTCCATCAACCAACCCAACTTTGGCTGCGTGCTGTGTCTGACTGCCGCCGCTCCTTGCCCCCAGCTTCTTCTTTTTCTTTCGAGCTGGGGCCATTCCCAAAAAAATGGTCACTGTTATCAATACGATGCTGCAGTGGCGCAAGGCAGGCTGCTTGTGGAAACCAAAATAGTTTCCCATACCTGTGCCGAACAACGAAACTGCTTTTCTTTATAACTCACAATCCTACGAGACGTACACAGGTACACTGCTACGACATACTCGTCGGCAGCTCGAACCCCAATACCGGTGATTGCTCGCATCACCCCCATCCACCACTACCATATATCCCAAACGCATCACCAAAACAGGGTTCGGTTCCCAACCATCTGGTCCCGGTGTAACACTCTGACCTTCGAAACTTCGCCGATCACTGCCAACATCACAGCTTCTTGGCATACCGATTTTTTTGTGGTGGTATGTGAGCATTTCCTACCTTGGTAGGGCTCTGGACTTCGTGGACTCTTCGTTCAAACTACCCACCTGGAAGCCACGACCGCTCCACAGTCTTGCATCCGTCGCAACCGACTATTTTCTGTATCTTTGTTATTCTCCAACGTGGTACCGTCGTCGTACCCACGGCTTCCAGCAGCCCCAACGACGACCCCACCAGCAAAAAGATCACGACATCGACTAACAACACTTCGGCATGTATAGTGCACAGCCGTGTCGACCGGCTTTGACTGCATATCCCGCTCTGATCGACCCGAGAATCCAGCGCCTGGTTGCCAACCGTGGTGCCAGCCCCTCCGGGGATTTATTTTACTTTGCATGGCAGACCACGATGCAATGTCTGCCCAAAGCTATTGACCTTTCGGACACGGGTCACCCATTGCCTCGCCGCTCACCACCCAGACAAGCTGCTTTAAAAGGAAAAACAGCACACAATGTCTCACCGGACGATAGGGACGACGAGTCAGGCTCCTCCGGCCGCTTGCGAAGGAATTCGACGGACGAGAGCAACGAGACCGGTCAGAGCGACCCTAGGCAATGGTTTAACCAGTCCAACCAAAACCCCAGCTATGATATGAATAACATGGAAGGTAAGCCTAATCACAGTTGATATCCTTGATTAGACGGGCTTGAATGGCTGATCAAAGCGTGAACCAGTCGACTCGCCGTATTATCAAAGGACGTCAGGATCACCGAATGATGCGGCGCTCGGGACTTCGGCACCCCCTGGCAATGTTGTCTTTCCCCAGATGACCACAAAGCCGTCATTGAGGGCCACGGTCACGCAAAGTAGCAGTGCAGATGAGTATCGGAGTGTGATTGATGACCTTACGATCGAGAACAATCGGCTGAAGGAGGAATTGAGGCGTTATAAGCAGTTCGGCACCGATCTCATGAGAAAGGACAAGTTGTTTGAGATCAAGGTACACGGACTTCCAGGGAAAAAGAAAAGAGAGCTCGAGGCTACGCTTCGTGATTTTGCTTCGACGCTTGAAGGTTCGACAGACACATCAAGAGGTGCCAAGAAGGCATCCAAGAGTGGGAAACTAAAGTCTTCAGGCGGTGCAACATCAAAACATGCATCTTCTTCATCATCAAATTCACGTCCGGTCGACTCGGCATACGCATCCATGTCCACGGACCCCGGCACTGGCAACAATTCGTCTGGCAAGTCACAGACGGGTAGAGCAACACACAGCAGCAACTCAAAATCTGCGACCCAAAAAGTTGAAATTTACCTTGAGGACATTCCCGAGGGACTCTATCCGAGGTATCTGTCCATGACAGAGAAAGACAAGCAGAAATTGGTCGTGCGGCGTCTGGAGCAGCTGTTTACAGGTGAAATGAATGGGCCTTCAATCGGCACTACCGATCGATCATCAAGCAAAGCTGAGCTATTGGCAGAGGGAGGTTGTTTTAAAGGGAAGGAGGCTCTGCGCGAGGCGCAAATGCAGGTCAAAGATAAGAAGCGATCGCGAGACAACGGATCATCAAACTCGCAATCTAACGGTGACGGTGGAAGCGGCGGCTCTGGTAGTGGGAGCGGTCATGGCAGTGGTAGTGGAAATGGAAGCGGCAACCGTAGCTCACCCCAGGATTTACAAGCATCAGAGCAACGGCCGACAAGACCATTGGATCTTGACCCAGACAGGATCCAAGTTCCATCTGAGAATATGGAATATATTCGACACTTGGGCATGGTACCGCCAGCTCTTCAGGCAGGAACCAAGGCAAACCCGATCAACGTATCAATGGATGCCGACGGTTGGGTCTACATGAACTTATTATGCAACTTGGCCCAGTTGCACATTATCAACGTCACACCGGCCTTCATTAGGGCCGCCGTCTCGGCGAAAAGTACCAAATTCCAGCTCTCACCCGACGGCCAAAAGATCAGGTGGCGTGGCGGGACCGACGGGACGAGATTTAGCAGTGATAGCGGCAATACTTCCTCAAGAGAACGATCATCAACGGATGACGACAGCTCTGATAAAAGTGGCACCCCTGGAAAGAAGCGGAAGCATCCCGACGACGAGCCTGCTAGACCTCCACATGTTTCCAAGCTTGTCAGGGAAAACACGAGGTCCTCTACGAGTGTTCACTACAAGCCTATGTTTGTACAACAGCCATCATTTGAAACATCAGGCGAGGAAGGTTCAAGTTCACCCTCAGGCCTGGAAGACAGCAACTTCGGCAACGGCCGCACATCCGGCTGGGACTACAGCGGATCCGGCTCATCGCCACGAAAACGTCGAAGGATTGACGGCGCTATTGTTTACTACACTGGCGCTCCCTTCTGCACCGATTTGTCAGGCGATCCCGGCGATATCTCACCCGCAACATATATGGCCTCAACAAACATGACCCAATCTCAAGAGATGCCAAACTCTGAGTCAACTATACACAGAACATGGTCTGGGTCTTCGTTGCCATATCGCCCCTTCAGCAACAACCCGACAAACGTTAGGACTAAAGCCCCAGAAGGGATAGGTTTGGATGACAATTCGGATGATTTCATGGCTGATGTGAGCAGTGACTCGGAGGATGAAATACAATGGTATGAGTCCGATGGGGAGTATGGTATGAATACAAAGATGCCATGTTTAGAGGCATATGGTCTAGGTGGCGTCCAGCCCGAAGATCACTTCCTTGTCGAGGTCATTACACATCGTCGCCGCGACCAGCCGAACGAGAATCAGGGCGAACGACCAAAGCCTTTCCGAGAACGATCTGATAGTACTACGGCTTCCGTCTTGGAGCGTATAAAATCACTCAAGGCGTCATCGCCTCGGCCTGTCAGAACCGCTGAGAAACCTCTGGCTCGGAACAAGATGATCGAGTACAAGAATGTGCGGCTCAACCGTCTGGATCCCGTGCCACTGCCCCCAGCGGCATCATTCGTACCGCCCTTCAGCACAAGCTCCTCAGACTCAGATATCGATGAGAGCGATGTGTTAGAGTCGGAAGTGGGGCAGGATGCGGAACCCTGTGGGCCATTATCCTTCTTTCCTCCATCCACCGGGAGGCCAAGCCTTTTTCGGACCGAATCTAACTCGCTGTACCCAGACTCCGCGTATCCCGAAGGGCAAGACCTCTCACAGAGCGATGAGGAGGATGAGGCTGACTCGGAGGACGCTGGCATCCTCCAGATTGGTGGTACTGGAAGCAAAAATAACAAGCCAGGCAAGAAGGTATCGGTGAACAGGAAGCAGGGCCTAGACATGCACCTGCGGACCGGGTTGGTGAGGCGCCCGCAGACCGATCTCGGGATCGGCTTGTCCAAGCAGCCTGACGCCAGGACGCAAAGTTCTGTGGCCACGGCTGGTAGGGCCGAAAGCGGTTACAACAGCAGCCTGGAGGATTGATTGTGTACATGATCATGGAGATGTACAGATTGTTATGACGAATGATGCTAATTCTTTTTCGTTTCTTTTTTTTTTTTCTTTGTTACTCCCCTTTTTCTTCTTTGTCTTTCACTAAGTTTAACCCCCATATGTCTGTCGTTTTACTTTTCAGAGTTGCTTAGCTGATACCATGGGACGGCGAATGGCGCGGATTTGAATTGGTCTTCTTTTTGCATATGGACGACTCGGGAAAAAAAGAAAAAGTCGCATTGGGCATCATCACAGATTTTATAGCACTTTGACGGGATTATTAAGCGGAGCTTGGATATTTTATGTCAAGACGATCTGGCTTTGTTCTTGAGCGCGAGATTGTCTACCTCTTGGGTATCTTACTCACTATTTTAATTGAATATTGACAAACATTCGTTTGACCTGGGACTTGGGCTAATAGTACCTAATTTAGATGTATGCAAGCACTTGTTTTGTAGGAAGCAACCAAAAAAAAAAAAAAAAGCTACCCCGCCTTATTTGAGCTATAAGATTCCATTGACAACTTTGCGACATCCAAGCTACCCCACCAGATATACCATGAAAGTGGAGTCGATCCTGACCAATGCTCCAGAAAGTGAATGGACTTTTTGCGGGTTGAATCTTGGGAGGAATCGAACCAGAACAACAGCAAACCTAGCATCCCACAGTCGGACATTCAATCGCAACATCTTGTCTTGACATAGGCGAGCAGCCAAACGACTCACGAAGCCATAATCCGTCTGCGATATCTATGAACTTGACATCGGCACTGTCAAGATCGACGACTATAACCAGGCCATTAAACTGTACCTACCGTACCTGTCGGAGCATACGAGCATCACCAGACCAAAAGACTTGCCTACAATCGGGCCGGCAACTCAACTCGACGCGAAGCTGAATTTCTACGAGAATAGGAAACTAGGGGGGAACTGCACGCTCAGCTTTTTTTTGTTTTGTTTTTTTTCGAACGAGGACGGGTCATGTCGGAGAAAGGAAAGGCAGTCGCGTCGGCGGCAGGGTACGTTTGCCGGCCGATTGATATTCACCACCGCATCCTGCCTTTGACTGCTGGCGACCAGGGGCAGATAGTTGCTTGATGCGGCAAAAACAGTTTTGAAGCTGACATTTCGACTCAGCGACGACACCACAACGCCATCGAATCCACGCGGGATCCCAAAGGCGCCGTTTGTGGACAATGTGGAGGATTACGTGACGAGCCGGGCCGAGGTCGAGTCGACGTTGGTGCGGTTCCAGGAGATGATATCGTGGGTTTGCTCTTCTCTTTCGTCCTCCCTTTTCTGAGGGTGACATTGAAGCTAACCTAATATGTGACGATTTAGAAAATACCAATTCATGGAGCTCAACCTACAGCGTCGTGTGGCAGGACTCAAGGGAAAGCTACCGGATATTGAAAAGACATTGGAGACGGTGCAGTTCTTGAAGCTGAGCAAGGATGGGGGCGACCCAATCGAGACGTCGTTTGAGCTCAACGACACGTTATACACCAAGGCTGAGATACCGCCTACCGACGAGGTGTTTTTGTGGCTTGGTGTATGCACAATCGTGTTCCTTTGGGTTATTCTTTTCGGCTTATTGTTGGGGCTCATAGCTGACTGTACTTGGTTGGGTTCCGTGTCCGTGAATAGGCAAACGTCATGCTCTCATACCCGATTGACGAGGCGGAGGAGTTGCTGGATTCCAAGCAAAATGCTGCAAAACAGAGCTTGCAAAACTGCGAAGAGGATTTGGAATTCCTGAGGGAACAAATCACGGTACGTCTAAATATACTTCAAACCACTGATGCAACGAGGGAGTTCATACTGACAAAAAGACGCGGGGTGGGTGATGGAAGACTATGGAAGTTGCGCTTGCTAGGGTATATAACTGGGATGTGATGCAAAAGAGAAAGGAAAAGGCAGAAGAAGACAAGTTGAAGGGCAAGGAAAAGGACGCGGCAAAGTCTGACAATGACTCTTGAAACACAGTGGCAGCCTCCCGTACAATCCAAAGAAATCACGGAAGAAGCTGACGAGGCATTCGCCGAAGTGACGCCGCATCTTATCCAAGAGGAACAGGCCGGCCGTTCGGTCTGTCCGCGGGTGCTGGCCAAAGCCGACCACCGTGGCGCGGCTCGGGCGAATGATTGGCGAATTGGTTTCACTGGTTTCGACTGCATTTGGGCGCTCCAGCGTGGCCTGTTGATTTTCCAGGGTCATTTCGGACGAACATAAAAAAAAAAAACAGTCTTGCTGCAGCCGTTGACATGAAAGCAAGAGGAATTTCGCCAAAAAAGCAATCCTGGATGGGGGACCCTTGCGCCAAGCAATTGGCGTTATCATTAGATGAAAGGGTCAAAATTAAAGATTTTTTTTTTTTTTTTTTTTAAAAAAAAAAAAAGGTAGATGCCAGCCGCAAGGCCTCGAGATGTGATGAAATCCCATTGAATCGGGTACATTATTAACATGCAAGCGAGAATTTGAGATGAGAAATCTCTACTAGTCTCCCTTTACCTGACGAGGCAAGAAAGCTTCAGAGCTAGGTGCTGTGACTAAAAGGAACCGCGTACCTTTCCTTGTCTTACGCACTCATGGGTAAGGACACAGTCAAGACAGGTACGCACTCACCCTGAGCAAAGTGCGGGGCCAAGTTTGGTGACCCCTCTTATGACGGGGTCCAGGCCAGGCATAACCAAAACCCACCTGTGCACCTGTACTCGTGTCCCTAACAAAGGACCCCCAGGCCAAGAAGCTCTGTTGCCACGTTCAAACTGACGTTGTATTACTGTACATCTCGAGCGCCTCAAAACAGACGTGCATTAGACCGCTCCGCTTCAGCGTCCCATTCTTTGCCTTGTCTCCCTTTTTTTTTTCCCTCCTTCCACAGACCGCCAGTCTTTCCGAGGTTCTGATTCTTCTCCTACCTACCATATACCATTGTTGATATTATATGCATTGGTTCTACCGTTGCTAAAGAACTGATCCGATTTCGACCGATAACCCCTGCGCCACATTACCACTTGACTCCTATTTTTTTTTATTTTATCCGCGTCAATTACATCTGGGCTGTAAACCAGTGGGACACGTTTTGTGCTTTAATCTGAGCCGGTGACAACATCTTCTACATCACCTTTTCCACGCTCCGCCGGCAAACTCCCATTCTCGGTATCACCACCTCATCCGCCCATCATGGCCGCCCCAGCCGCCCCAGCTCCCCTGCAGCTTGACCCCAAATATGACGACTATGACTTCCCAACGGTTGCTCCGGTTCCCGCCCCTGGTCACCCAGGCCACTTGACGGCTGAGCAGCAGGCCCAGGTGTCGCAGCTCAGGCTCATGCTTGAGTCTCAGGGCTACACTGATCGTCTTGACACTCTGACTCTGGTAAGGCGCGCACGATTGGCGACACATGGAAAAGATTGGAGATGGAGGATGGGCTGTTTGTAATGGGACGGTCTTGGGCTGACATGAGATTGTTTTGTTTGGCTAGCTCCGCTTCCTCCGCGCACGCAAGTTCGATGTCAATGCCTCTCTTAAGATGTGAGTTGTGTCCTTTGTTTCACCCAGCTAGCAATAGATTTAAGCGTCGCAGTGCTGACCATATGTAATAGGTTTGTCGACTGTGAGAAGTGGCGCAAGGAGACTAAGCTCGACGAGATCCTGCCGACCTGGGACTACCCCGAGAAGGCCGAGATATTCAAGTACTACCCTCAGTACTACCACAAGACGGATAAGGTAGGGCTGAGGTCCCATTGGTTGGTGGTAGTCATATGTTTTGTGCCCCTTTGACTGACTCCTCCGAAACCACAGGATGGCCGGCCAGTCTACATTGAGCAGCTTGGCAACGCCGACATCACCGCCATGAACAAGATCACAACGCAGGAGCGCATGCTGACGAACCTGGCGGTCGAGTACGAGCGCGTGGCGGACCCGCGTCTACCCGCCTGCAGCCGCAAGGCCGGCCACCTGCTCGAGACATGCTGCACCATCATGGACTTCAAGGGTGTCGGTATCTCCAAGGCATCCCAGGTCTACGGCTACGTGCGTGCGGCCTCCAACATGTCTCAGAACTACTACCCGGAGCGCCTCGGTCGCCTGTACCTCATCAACACCCCTTGGGGCTTTAGCGGCGTCTGGGGAATTGTCAAGGGTTGGCTCGACCCCGTTACCGTCCAGAAGATTCACATCCTGGGCAGCGGATACCAGAAGGAGTTGCTGGCTCAGATCCCCGCTGAGAACCTGCCCAAGAGCTTGGGTGGTACCTGCTCCTGCCCCGGCGGCTGTGAACTTTCGGATGCTGGCCCATGGAACGAGAAGGAGTGGGCTCGTCCTCCCAAGTGGGAGACGAAGTACAAGGAGAAGGTCGCTGCTCCGGCGGCGGCTGCTGCTCCGACTGCCACCGAGGCTGCCCCTGCCGCCGCTCCTGCCGCTACTCCTGCTGCACCTGCGGCTGAGGCCGAGGCCAAGCAGCCCGCTGCCGCTTGAGATAGTTTGCGTTAGGGCATGGTGTGTCCGACTGCAAAGGTTTCACGCCCTGTATTGTTTGAGAGTGTCGAGATGAATAGGATAATTTGCAAGGAGTTGGGGAGAAGGGAATGGCGGCTGGAATTCTGCCAGAGATGAGATCCTTAGACTTGTTTCGGGGTATGCAGGAGGGACAAGCTTTACCCAGGCTGATATACGCCTGGGTTTAACTTTTGACGGAAGTGGTTGAAAAGATGAGACGGCACTGAAAGATGCAGATTATAGACCTTTCTTCGTAGCCTTATATCCACCAGTCTTTTTATTCGTCACTTGTTCCTGAAGGCCAAGTCATCACCGTTGACCCGGGTCTTGCCATTAACTAGAATTCTTCCGCGGTAATTGTTGAGTACGTCCATTTTTTCTCCAAGCTGTCTTTCTCATATAATCGTGAAACCACATTTTCTGTTGTTGTCCAATACTAACGCCACCAACGCCGACGCAGCCCATAAGCCAGAAACATTGAAATGAATTTTTACAACCTATACCCACCTATCAATTAACAGCGACTTGCGCCTCACCTCCCGGCAATAACATAACTCCCCGCCGCCCGTGCACGCTCCATACGCGCCACAGTGGCCGGCATATCCCTCTTGAGCCGAGCCAGCCCCTCGACGGCGGTGCCGAACGAGTCTGCAACCTCGTCGTTCCTCAGCAGGACGCCGATCGCAGGGCCGGCGGCAGCCGGACCCTCGTCCGCCCCTCTGCCGTCGAGATTATCCAGCATCCGCTTGCGACCTTTTTGCCTGAGATCCCTGTCGACGTCGCCGACGCGCTCCTTTGCCGCCGCCAGGGCCGCCTCATCCGCGGCGACGCCGGCCTTGAGCGCGTCTCCTACCCGCGCGGCGGCCTGAGCCGGCACGCGTCTCTTGAGCGCCGCGATCTCGCGGAGCAGCTCCTCCTCCTCGCGCAGCAGATCCGGGATGCGGTCGCGCAGGCGGGCGTCGAAGGGCTCGTAGACGACGTTTTCGTCTTCTTCGTCTTCTGCTGCAGTCGCGGCAGTTGAACCTTTCTTTTTGTTCTTTTTGCTGCCCTTTTTGCCCTTTTCTTTCGTCTTGCTGTTGCTATTCTTCTCCTTTGGTAGTAGAGATTCGGGAACGGGCAGGCCGTTGATGGAGAGGTTGGGCGCGGCCAGGGTAAAAGTGCGGGCGATGTAGTCGTCGACGAGCTCCTCGATGCGGGCGCGCAGGGCGTCCTCGGCGTCGTCGTCGGCCAGCGGGAACGCGGCCCCGATGCTCTCGGCCGCGGCGCGTCGGACGTTGTTGAGCAGGTAGGTGAAGTCCTCGGGGGACTGCAGCTCGACCTTGCGGTGCGCAGAGGCGGCTGCGTCCATGGCTGGTGATGGGAGATCTTTTTTTTGTTGGTGTTTTTTTTCTTTGTCGCCTGTTTGTGTTTTTATGGTTGCTTGTTTGCTTATTGTTTTGGGCTGAGCTGCGAAGGAAACGAGGTATCGTCGTTGACTTGGTGTTTTACAGCTCGAATGAAATTTGAATGTCCAGTTCAAAAATGAATTGTATCCAGGATTCTAACGGTCTAATCTTTGAAGACGGAAATGTGAGTTTCGGGAAATTTGCGATCCGTCCGTAGTTGAATGTCCTTTTTTTTTTCGTCCCATGAACAATCTTAATTGTTCGACTTTTAATGGCGGCTAATAACACTTCCTTGAAGTTTTTGTTTACTTTGGAGAGCTTCCGAGCCAAAGTGCGCCTTTCCGCGATCTAGGGTCCGTGCGCCGGAGACTCTCCCCTAGGTTCTGATAGGTGGGCTGTGTGGGATAAGTGACGCAGTCGCATGTTATCTGCCGCCCGTAAAAGCCTTATCGGCATAAGCCTCTCGTGTCGAAGCGGGGAGTTGAAAGCTGCCAGAATGGGGGGCTTTGGTGGGGTCACGTTCCAATGGACAATCCGGGGGTGCTGCATCCACACCGCAACCCCTGTCCTAGCCTCTCTTTTCCATGGATCTTAGAATCTGGCCAAGCTATCTTGCCAGGCTTTACGGTATACCACCTGCACATTTGAAATGGAAATCGGGGGGCCTCATTGGGTTGGTTGTCTTGACTATGTATGTTGGGCTTGTGAAGATTGGTAATGTTCCTCCACTTTGTGATGATCGTTCGTCTAAAAAAAGGACCTTGTGAACGGGATGGTCACTCAAGGAAACATAACTTTGGGCCAGGGGACACTGTCTGGTCTGCCTGTTCATGTCTCCTACAACCCCATATCCGAAGCCCTTTTGACGATATTTCAAGAAATTACCTTGCGTTTAGCCGTGGTGATGTACCGATCCATCTGAGGTGGCAGAAGAATTGGCTCATGTGCCTTTTCTTCGCCGCGATCTTCATGCTAAAATTCCCGCGAGAGATAGATAGAGAGAGAGAGAGAGAGAGAGAGAGAGAGAGAGAGAGAGAGAGAGAGAGAGAGAGAGAGAGAGAGAGAGAGAGAGAGAGAAAAAAAAAAGAAACAAGATATCGCAGTAACAATCAACCTCGTAGGACCGGCTTGGCTGTTGCCGATCCCGGACTTTTATGAATTCAAAGATTGTACGGACCGACTATTTGCAGAACAAAAAAAAAAGCCATCAGCCACAGACGACAAGAGCGCCTCGGCAACAACCTAGGCTTTCCGGAATTCCTAGACAAGTAAAGGCCAAGTCTGCAGTGTTAGACCAGGCCTGTTAGATCCAAGTCTAGAACATGAGCCGCCCCTGCCGCCAAATCGATCATCTATACAGTTCTTGGCAAGCGTATGGGCTATATAGTCCTTGGTTTACATATGTATAAGCCGTGGCTGCTGTCGGCCCAAGACGCCAGGCATTAAACCCCCCCACACTCCATGTACAGTTAATTAGTAGTCTTGGGGGGAATACTAACCAAGGGGGGGCGTCTGCTTGGCCGCTAAGCATTACATGCATAATCTAACCCACTATGCTGCGGTCCCCTTGATGTTTATTTTCTATAACTTCTTTTTGGATGAGTGGTGGGTGGGTGCTGTGTTATACGAAGTACGTCGTACAAAGTGACACACGGCAAATATCTAGGGCAAAAAGAAAAACAGAAGAAAATAAAGAGGAAAAAAAAGGAAACCACCTATCTTTGAGTGGTCCCGCAATGTGGGCGCTTGATAAAAAGAAGCATGGGACAACCTTGAGTAGCAAGGGTCGTTTTGAGTGGGGATGTGCGGGGTGGGCCATGTCATGAGCTCCTCCCGCCTGGGCTATCGTCTGCTGCACACAGTGCATGACAGTGCGTGCTCAAACAGGTACTCACAGATACAGTATAGCACGTTTACCTCGGGTTGGTCCGGGATATTTTGATTTCTGTTTGTTGGCAAGGCAGTAAAGTAAATCCCTAGAAAGGGGAAGCGTTGCTTTTCACGAAACCTTGTGGCTGGCTTTCTAGACCTTTGTACAGTCTACGTAACACGGTAGGCCTCTCCGATTCGTTCCGCGAATGCACCATATACCTATCTACAGTAGATGATACCTACCTGGGTACCTTACCTAGACAATAGTATCGAACTCGGACAACCCCGACGCTTTCGCCTAACGAGTTTAGCCTCGCTCTTTTACTCATACAAATTTACACTCAAATTCCTCCTTTGCATAGCACAAAATGTATAATACACTGTCAGCAAGTTATCAAATGTCAGAATTTTTCTTTACTTTTCGGACGTCTGAGGTGCAGGATGCCTTGTCTTACACATTTGTCGATTATATTAATTCCAGTACCGTGGTAGTTGGGTTTCCATCAAACGATGCTTGCACCAAGCTCGCCCAGGGCCATCAAGTCGTAGTCAGAATTGCCCTAGCTGTCGATCGGGTTGACTTCTTGCTGACTTACTATCTGTCAACCCTCTTTCGGCTTCTGCACAGACATTTCCAGAGTGCTCTGTCTGAAAGCCTGTGTGCAATCATTCACATGCAAGATAGTCAGTCAGCCTATCGTAAGAGCGCTTCATGTCAATCCAAGGTTCCGTCAGGCAGGCATGCAGCGTATGGTGGCACCAGAGCTGCTGACACGAGTTTATTTGGTGATCTTCCTATCAAGTCCCAATCCCAAATCCAAGCGCCGCCCAAACAAAAGCAAACAGAGGAGAAAAACAGAGCTCACAAAACGCAACATGCCTGCCACTGCATACCGATATGGCTTTTCCGAGTGCTGCTCTCGTTTGAGTCGCCTAGCATCTACCGGATGGGTAAGGCAGTCACTGCTCGATAGAACAGAGCCGCACCGTGGTCTTCCGCCAACGTATCAATAAAAAAAGAAAACTGGAGAGGATCCGCAAAACAACCCATCATGCACCGAAACGCCATGAGAAATAGTAGAGAACAGAAACAAATGTAGTAAGAAGAGAAAAGGGGGAAACAAAATTGTTGGTATTCTCGCGAGGATTTTCAAATAAGGGCTCTAATATGTTCCGCGGGGGTATGATAATATGTCGTAAAAGGCGTAGGTGTGAAGGCATTTTGATCGTCATACAAGCGTATGTGCACTTGGTGTCGCCATATTTTTGACGATGTAGAAGAGACGTCTATTGTGGGAAAATGGCGTTGATCTCTTCGTCGGTTACGGTAATCTCATGGACGGGCTCGCGGCGTTGGTCCAGAGGAATGTAGTCGTGGTCGACGTACGATGGGAGGAAGATTTCTGTTTGCCAAAACAACCTGTTATGCCATGAACGTTGTATAAAAAACGGGGTGTCATAACATGAACTAACCTGGGTTCCATATATATCCTTGGCTGGCGACGGTGTAGGAGATCTAGTCGAGGACATGGCTCGTCAGCGACACCCGCCAAGTAAATGTTATGGATACTAGTGGCAACTTACAAGTCTTGGGGGACCTTCTGGGTCACCTATGTTGATAACGGTGCACTCTTCTTTGAGGATCGCCGAGCCTGTTCGAGCAGTCAGTTTCTCGCCCAATTTCTGCCTTACAAATTGGTAGCACCTACTGAGAAGGCTGGGCCGTCGTTCATGTATCAGCTTCTTTTGCTTCTGGGCAGATGGTGAAGGAGTCGATTGTGCCGACTGTGGTGTCCTTGGAGAGCTCGAGTAAGACGAAGACGAAGAAGACGACACTCGAGCCGCCGGATTGGAAGGCCTATCTCGGCGGTCGGCCAGGCTTGATGGAATGGCGATGGACTGCGTAGACATGATGGCTGGCGTCTAGAGCACTATGGCAATCGTCTTGTAATTGCAGCAGTGATTTAAATGCTTGAAAGTATTGAGTACGAGAGAATGAGTCGAAATCCGGGTGTTCTGTTGGCGAGAACAGGAGTCAAGTAATTGTGAGGCGCTGAGGGAACCACAGAACGGTGTGGGAGTTGCTTCTCAGGAAGCGGCGGAAAGCGGGCCTAGAATCGCCCGAACCGGGTCAATGATTGATTGCTGGCTGGCAAGCAGGGTAAGGATCGGGAGTGTTCTGTGGCTCGGACGAGCGAGCAAGGCGAGGCAGGTTGAAAGCAACAAAGAAGATAAAAAAAACAAGGATGGGTTAAACAAAAGGGATTCGTTAAGGGTTGAGACTGAAAAAAACAACAACAAAAAACGCAGTTTTGGAGGTTGGAAGACAAGGCTGTCCAAATGTTGGCTGGTCGAGAGGAGAGATGTGGTGAATCACACCATCCCGCTTGGCTCTGGTGTTGGTTCGCCTGGCGCTGCTGTGTCGGCTGCCGCTTCTGCTGTTGTTGGGAGAGGGGAGCCACCCCCACAGTGTGATGACTCTAGGCGGCAACAGTCTGCAAGGGTCCTTTCCTGCAACGAGACCTCCGACAGACAGATGGGGCTTTTGTTCTCCACCTCATTATGGACCGCCATCTCCACATTCAAATCCTTGGTCATACCGAGGACAGTCCAGGCTCGCCGCACGATATGCTCCGGTCGTTTTACAGGTAACTTGAACGACGGCGACGAAGGTCTGTCTTTTGCAAGTGTGATTGCGTTAGCGGCGCGCCATCACATTCTTTCTTCGTATTGACCTTGACAGTTTGTCATTTGGACTGCCATGAATCTCAAGCTGAGTTGAACTTGAGGCTTTTGATTCATGATTTAGAATTATAGCTGTTTACCAGGTACGCTAGGTCCATAGGTACTTACCTACCTGGATACCTACCTGGCAGGTACCTTACCTTCGGTATGTCTGAAAGTAGCGCACAGGGCAGGTACGTATCTTGATTTAATTACGAGGTACGTACGGATAAGTGGAATCAATAACAAGCCTGATATAAGATCAAAAATAGGCACACAATGTTCCCTTCAAATAACGTTCGATGGAGTACAGCTATGACTGGGATCTTCTGTTGTCGCGGCTACAGTGCAAAGCTTGTAGTATGCGCTACGACATATTCAATGACCGAATAGCAATTAAGTCAAGTTATCCATGATCACACTGAAAGAATTTCAGAAATACAATCCTTTGGTCCGAACAAATATACATACTCTTGCAAGCTTCGAGAAAATCCCAACTAAGAACCCGTCAAAGATGATGGCTTGGATGGATAGGGTTATTAAGGTCGGTCTATCGTCTGAAAAACATGCTACTACTCATAACAGTAGTAGATCAGAAACAAGTTTTTCTTTGGATGGTGTGTTATTCATTTGCTTGGGCCCCGATCAACGGTGCTACTCAGCGCTGACTCGATGTCGTGCCAGTGATATGCAATGCCGTTGCGCAGTGGCATCACCACAGTTGTGTATTTTGCGAGAGATGCATCGTGGTGTGGCGACTTGGTTTTTGTGTCGTTGAATACCTTACCTGCCTGCTTCGTTGGTCCGATTTTGTTTCCTCACTGTAAATTTTTCTTAACTGAATTATAACAACAGGTAGGCTCGCAATTACCAAAATGGGCAATAGTTCACAGTTGCGATCCACTTCACAAGGTCACGAGACATGTCATGTGATAGCATCCCCCATCGAGACACGGCTGCTGGTCCGTGGGTGGGTGCTAGGCTGACAAGCTTCGTACTCTTCCAGTGTGCGGAGCTCAACATGCAATGATCCAGGATATCCTAATCAACAACAACTCATCACCGGCAATCGTTTGCATCTTCCAACTTCACGACCGTCACGACCGCCACCCGGACATCGATTAGCGACAAACCATATTCATCGCGGATAACATCCAAACCCAAGGGCATCTGTCACAGCGATACCGATACCTACGTGTCTCCAGTTCTACTGCTTTCCTCCACCATCAATCACCACCGCGTGCGTTGGCCGCAGCACCAACAGGAATAGCCGCAAAGATGGGCGACGTTCTCGTGGAAAACTCTTCCAACTACACCCCCCCACACAAAAAGGCAGCCCCGTCTACGATTCCTAGTATCGAGAACTTTGAAGGATTGCCGACCGAAGGTGGTGATGATTACGCTACTCTGAAGAAGCTCCAGAGGCAGCTGGAATACATCCAGCTTCAGGAAGAATACATCAAGGATGAGCAAAGGTGCGTCGAATAGCAGAGCAAGCTTCACTGGAGTACCACTCTTGTGTCAACTATCTGGATTCAAGGAAGCTGACGAGACGTTCTCGGCGTGGTTTAGGAGTTTGAAGCGAGAGCTTGTGCGTGCGCAAGAGGAGATCAAGAGGATTCAGAGCGTACCACTTGTCATCGGGCAGTTTATGGAGGCGATTGATCAAAAGTAAGTGGTATCTACGAAAGTCGTAGTTCCCCATGAGACGGCGGACTGACTTGTATTCTTGTACAGCACCGGCATCGTTCAGTCAAGCACAGGCTCCAACTATGTCGTCCGGATTCTATCTACCCTTGACCGTGAGCTGCTCAAGCCATCGTCATCAGTAGCACTCCATCGCCACTCGAATGCTCTTGTCGATATCCTGCCACCGGAGGCCGACTCTTCGATTGCCATGCTCGGCGCCGACGAAAAGCCCGATGTGACGTATGCCGACGTGGGAGGCCTTGACATGCAGAAGCAGGAGATTCGCGAGGCTGTTGAGCTACCCCTCACACACTTCGATCTGTACAAGCAGATCGGTATTGACCCGCCGCGCGGTGTACTGTTGTACGGACCTCCCGGTACCGGAAAGACGATGCTGGTCAAGGCTGTTGCGAATAGCACCACGGCCAACTTCATCCGCGTCGTCGGTTCCGAGTTCGTCCAAAAGTACCTGGGAGAGGGTCCCCGCATGGTCCGTGACGTTTTCCGTATGGCCCGTGAAAACGCTCCCGCCATCATCTTCATCGACGAGATCGACGCCATCGCAACCAAGCGTTTCGACGCCCAAACAGGTGCCGATCGTGAGGTTCAGCGTATTCTGCTCGAGCTTCTGAACCAAATGGACGGTTTCGATCAGACGGCAAACGTCAAGGTCATCATGGCCACCAACAGAGCTGACACACTCGACCCTGCCCTTCTTCGTCCCGGTCGATTGGACCGTAAGATCGAGTTCCCCTCCCTCCGCGATCGCCGCGAGAGGCGCCTCATCTTCGGCACTATCGCCGGCAAGATGAGCCTTGCGCCCGAGGTTGACCTTGACAGCCTCATTGTTCGTAACGACCCGCTCTCTGGTGCCGTCATCGCCGCCATCATGCAAGAAGCGGGTCTGCGCGCAGTGCGGAAGAACCGTTACAACATCATCCAGAGCGATCTCGAGGATGCCTACTCGAGCCAGGTCAAGGGTACTAGTGAGGACAACAAGTTCGATTTCTACAAATAAGCGACGGAATTGGTCGTATTAGTGGTGAGGTAGTGAAATGAGGAAGCATGCTGTGGTCTTTGCGACACTGGGTGAAGTTCTTAATTTTGGCTGCAGAGGGAGTTGCTTCGCTTTTGGCAACCAGGAGCGCTTGGGCACCATTGAAGCATGGGGTAGTGGAAGTATGGAAGCCTGGTCTGCGCCTATCACTTGTAACGATAAAAGACAAAAAGGGTAACTCTTTTTCTTACCAACTAGATGGGATCGGTCTGGGGTCCGGGGTTGGGGCCACGTTAAATCGCAAAAGGATATCTTTGGTCAATTTGCATGCATAGAGTCGAACAAGACTTGTCCTAGTTGCTGACTCGAGAGGCTGGACTGGGTGGTGAGGTATTTTGTCCTGCCTTTGTTCCTACTTGGTGACCCTGCTTTGTATACTTTACATTTGCAACTTGAATAGGAAGGGAGAAGAAATGGATACAGTCACGAAAAAGAGAAAAAGAAAAAAAAAAGCAAGAAAGGCAGGGTGAAGACGTATGTTGAACCAAAGACCGAACTCTCCTCACTTCAACAAAGTTTTGAACAGAAGGGGGGGACCAAATTTATGTAGCACAGGCACGAGATTACAGCTTTCACCTGAAAGTTGCATGTTTTTTTTTTTTTTTTTTTTTTTTTTTTAAAAAGGAGCTTGGGGGAACCTTCTCAGTTTTCTTCCCCTCCTCCGTAACAAAACAAATGCAATTCAGAACACGACATAACATTCAGACCTGCAAATAGCTAAAAGTGGGTGGGTGTTTTAGGGTTGGAAATATCAATACGCCGTGCTACAGAGAAAAAAGAAAGAGAAAAGGAAAAGAAAACTACCCTCCGAAGTAAGTGACAAAAGAAAATAATGAAGCAGCTGCTGGGAGAAGATGGCGCGATGCTTCCCTCCGGGTATATCCTCCAACCGTCGTCTGTTCCCCATCGCCTCCAATACCTCACCCCTTTCACTTTTTGGACTGCCTGAAGGTCGCTCCAAAAAGAACATAAGGAGAAAAGGTAAACGGAGATTCTTGGAACAGAAAGAAAAAAAAATCAAGCAGATCAGAAACTCCTCGCTGTCTTGTAAAATACCCGCCCCAGAATAGCCCACCAAAAGGGGGGGAAATGCAGAAAGTCTATGAAATTGCCCATACCTTGCACCCGAAAACACAAAAGGGGAAGAAAACCCAAAAAAAACACCACCCGGAGAAACTTTAGAAAAGAATCATTAACCATTAGGACCGATCCACCAGCGATGGCACTCTTTCTCGTTCCCATTATTGCCTTCTATCAAGTCTTTTTACCCATTTGTAGCCACAAGCAAGTAAGTAGAAGGCCCATTCCATTTTCCGTCCGTCTATAAAAAAGAAATAAAAAAAAGTCCGCTCTCATTATTAGTGCGCTTGTTGGTACATGCCGAATTTGTACAAATGCTTTGATGTCGGAAATATGTTTGTTTTGAGGACCGGGATACTCGCCGAACCTGACTTAGGTAGCCGGTCATGGCAGACGGTTGAAGAGGCTACGGTGATGGCCCAGCAAGCCCATCACGTTTCGAGCAAGGCCGATGGGCATCATGAGTTGATCACGACGCCCAGTTCGAGAAGAAGCCGTACGAAGCGAGTGTGAAGTTCGATAAAGAAATCGGGAAGGCCAACAAGCTCTGGTAGACCCCTGGCCCGGGGAGCGCTGATGCTACCTCCGAATCCTGAGCCCATCCTTCTAGAGATTCCATTGCCGGCCGCAGCAAGAAAGCTGCTGGTTCCTGGAACAACAGCGGGGCGCTGATCAAAGGCCGACATCCCGGGGTACTGTCCGTTCGAGACGACTGGACTCGCAACTACGCTTTCGGCAGCTCGCTCGGCTTCGGCTTCCGCAAGGCCCTGGATCCAAGCGGCAAGGTCTCTAAAGGCAGCAGCGATAAAGCCAAAGGGCTTCATTGCCTGTCGCTCACGGTGCGTCGATAGTGCCAAGAAGGCATAAACTCGCTTGTGGCCACGGGCATGTACGTCGGGTATACGGAAGATATAGGCTGTCGTGTAGCCAGCGGCCGGGTCTCCAAAGAACATAGGGCCACCCGACGCAGCTGCGCCAGTGCTGTGCGTGGTCACAAAAGAAGCGGGGGCGTTTGACGGTACGTTTGTCCCGAGATTAGGGGACACGCCTTGATAACCTCCGGCCGGCGGGGAGGTGGCCGGGGCACGGGGTAGCATTTCGAAAGACAAAGTACGCAAGCACGAGTTGCGAACTATCTTGAAGGAGCGTTCTCCTGGTTCGTGGGTCGAGGTGTAGTGGACATAATGTGTATGACTCCTTCGCGTAGCTGAGCTGCTGGCGCTTGATCGTGAGGTAGTCGACGTAATCGTGCCTGTCCGCCGGTGCCTGTAGTTTCCCGCTTGAGAAGTTTGCGGTCCCTTATTCCCAGCCTCCTCGGTGTCTGATGAGGAGGAAGAGGTGGTCTGCGAGCTTCGTGCAGAGGTTACACCCGAGTCAAAAACCCTAGCATAAGGCGCTCGCGTACGCAGGACTGGGCCTCCTGCATCTATTCCTGCATCGTCCGAAGTACCTTCTTGCCGGCGTGGTAGAGTCATGGCACAGTTTTCGCAGGGGTTGGCACGCCGAGTGTCATAAGTTTTCCGGAAACCTGAGTCCTTCCCCGAGATCGGCTGTGGGCTCACTGGAGGGGTTTCCACAGCTGATGCCAAAGGCGTGGCAGTATGCGATGTGCTTCGCAGTAACGAGGCCCGCGGTGTTGGGTTTTCTCGGTCAGAAGCGGGAAGCGACGCACTCCTGCCGCCGCCGAGATTCATCTGGCCCAGGGCTTCCGAGATAGCGTTTGCCGTCTGTGCTGAAAGCTGTGCTGATGTTTGGCCCCCCGACTGTAACCGCTCAGTAGAGAAAGAAAAGTCGGAAGGATCATCCTCGTAGCAAGTGGAGCAGGGTACGGGTATCCCTTCGGTGACCATCAAGGGCGTCGGCCCATGAACGTCGCAGTAATGCACCAGGCAAAGCTGTAAAGTAGGTATTAACATCTCGATTCTCATTTGGATTTAGACACAAAGATTGGCCATGGTGGCCTTTTTTCTGATTGCAGAATCATGGAGGTACAGTCTAGGGAGGGACAACGGCATGAAAAGACAAGAGAAGCTTGAAAAAGAAGAAAAAAAATATGCTGGCGGTAAGCAGACCAAAATTAGGGAGGGAAAAATATATGGTAAGTAGGGAGCACGAGGGGTCCACGTCGAAGCGGTGAGACGGAAGGGCAGGTGATGCGCGATGTGTTCACAGCAGCAGGCTAGAGACATCAATCGCTGGGGGCAGATGAGCTCAGCAAATTGTATTGGGTGACGGCAGCACGCGCAGCCACATTCCTTCCAAGGGATGGATGTGACCGGTGTACCAGGACCATGGGATGCGCTGTATTTTGTATGTACCAGTCCATTACCCAGTGTAGTGTGCGTGGGGGTTATGTAAGAGTGTATTGCGCGCAGTAAGGCCACCAATGGCTGTAGGTATGATAAGATGGGAGATGTGACTGGGCAGGTTGTTACCGAACCAGGATAGTATAAAACAGCCGTGTGTAGATCGACGGTTTACAACAAAAAAGACATCGATGCAAGGGATGCGAAGATAGAAGCAGCTGGGGCATGGCAGAAAGAGCAACAAAAAAAAAAGATCAATACTTACTATCGACGTCATGATGAATTATTAGATGCGGTACCTTTTGGTGCAATGTGATGTTTCCCCGAATATTATGGTGTGTTGCGTGACGCTGACGCAGTCACTCACTATGCAGTCTTGGTGAAGTGTTATGCTTGAAGCCGGCTGGTTGATGGACAGAAGAGATTCAAAAGCCCTGGGGATAAAAGACTGTAGACGGAGTTGCAAAGTTTTATACTGCCAAAGAGCAGAGTAGTAGTAAAAACGACAGCTGGTTCGTTTTCTCGTGTCGAGTAACAACCCAATAAAAGAAATAAAAATGAACGAATGCAAAATAAAGTGAGAAAGAGTCGTATCTCGGTAAATGTTCAAGGTTCGCCGTTGTAGGTGTCTTGCCCATCAAGCGGGATTAACCCAGTGTTTATCACTCACTCGACCGCGGTGGATTTGGTTAGTCACCCAGGAATAGAAAGATTTTCTCGTCGAAAGTTATTAATGCCACAGCTAGTCAACGACGCTTCATGCACTGCATATAAGCCTGCTAGTAGTGGCCTGGGATGCCGTCTCGAGAGCTATAGCTTGGCCGATTGAGCCTCCGTAAATTGTACGGGCTCAAGTTAATAGACGGCCCGGACTGGACTGAATCGCCAGTTGCTATAGCGAGAGACCGGGATCCGATCGCTGAGAGAAGGTCGTTTAAATCGTTTGTTGGATTTTCCCCGAAATCTCAGTCAATGTTCGTCCTGGGCGGGGAACATCAAATGATGATGATGCATACAACCGGCTCAAACTGTTTGCTTATTGGCTTCTGTTGTATGCTTAGCGCATCGCGACTAGCCTACCAGAACCCATCATGGCAAAAGTCTGATAAGAGCGGTGATGGGGAGGGAAAAAAAGATAATCGGGTTTAATGTAAGGTAGTCGAAGCTTAAAGGTAAAATAATAATAATAATAATAGAAAGTCGGTACCGTCCAGCGCTGGCGTAAGTGATGTGAGGCGTAATTTTACGAGATGCAAGTCGCAGGCGTGTGATGTGATGTTGACGCCGTTGTCGGAGCAAAAGGGATGGAACAAAGTACTGTTTGTAGTGGTAACAACCTGGGTCGTCGGATGCTACTTCGGGAATGTCGGAAGCGAGATGTTGTCAGGAGCTGTTTTTTTTTTTTTTTTATCTTTTTTTTTTCTCCCCCTCGCTGTCGATGATCTGCAGATTTGCAGTTGGAGGTGATTGGAGTCGTCACAGAACGTATACTTGGAGTAGGTAAGTTAAGGGACCACCTACTCCGTGTGTGTAAACAGAAAGATTGCGAAGTAGTGCGAGACGCGTGTATGTTTAGGTAGGGCCAGTGTGTAATATTCGTATCGTGACTGGTCAACGATGGGGGAATTTTGGGACCGAAATGAAGACGCTGCTGGCGGAAGCACCAGGTTAAAGTGGCGGCGGGGGAGGTCAAATACTCCAACTAAAGTTCGTTCCCTCGTGGGTAGTGGGCTAGGAAGGAAGCTGAGTCGCCGCTGGTAAGCAAGCTTTCACGGCAGGGAGTGGTCCCGAGTGCATGGATACCTACTCCAGCGCGCAGGGATATGTGGCCTTGCTTTCTGTAAGAGGGGTGTAACCAAAAAGGAGAAGAAACGGAAAAATAAAAATAAAAATAAAACAAAAGACGGGAGGCTACGCTGTGAGTTCAAAGGCTAAAATGCAGCAAAAGCACTTGTTTTCTTTTCCTAGATTGTTGACGATAAATGGGTTATGTGCGGATTTTCCCGGTCCCAACCAAAAAGTAGGAAAAGACAACCAATGACGACAATAAATGATCGCCGTTAACTGCAAGACAGCAACAGGGCCAGTTATCCAAATACCGGTACAGAAATCAGATAGATCGGAGAGTGTAGCCGACTGGGAAGAGAGAAAAAAAAAAAAAAAAAGACTACTGGAACTCTGGATCAGAAATACATTCACATCAACAGAAATTAAAGACAAAATCCGGGTGAACCACAAAGATCCAGTGACTCGATACTTTTGACTGGGGTTGGTTGGTGTCTCCTCCCTCGCCGACTGCGGCTCTCTTTCACCTCTTTTTTGGAGTAGAAATTCCGGATTGCTACAGAAAGCACCCGAAAAAAGCTTCCAGAAACTGCTGACACACACAGGGGTTTCGGGCCGTTGCAAACTGTTCTCGAGTGGGAATGGTGGAGTTGCTGTTGATGGATCGGGGACATGGGTGTGTGCCGTCTTTTGGGCGTCTTGGACGTGTGTTAGGTTCCAAAGCAAGCTAAGCTACCGGGCACCCAGTCCGGTAGGTAGGTTACGTAGGTAGGTACCTCCTACCCAGGTTAGACTACGGTACATGCTATGTACAAATTTAGTTTACGTTTGTGAGAGGGGGCTAAGGGTGGGTTGGGGCTATTTCTCAAAATGGTAGTCATGTCGCGCAGGTGCAGTAGTAAACAGTACCTACAGCATGCGTAAGAAGTGCGTCGATCCTTGAATCTTGTTCAAAAGGTCCATCAATCAATCCAGTGCGTACATAATCCATGAGGTCAAAAAAGATCGGATACGCTAGGTGACATGCTTGGCTATTTTACTACAACTAGAACTAGAACTAGAACTAGACTAGACTAGCTCTAGGTAAGGTATGTAATGCAGGTATGTACTGTAAGGTAAGATATTATTTACCTTATCTAGCATTTCCTACTCGGGCGCCTACATGGTAAGCGAGAGGGATCAATTGGTCTGGCCCTGCACGCCTAATCATGGACGAGATTGCAGATCGGTTGCGCAGCGGGGGAGGAAAAGGAATCAAAGAAAGAAAAAGAAAAAGGAAAAAAAAAGAAGAAGAAAAACATATGAGACGAACGAAAGTGCATGCCGCCTTAATGCTCCCAGCCAAAAAGCAAAGGACCGGCCGACTGATGGGCTCGGAAGAGCTGACTGACCCAGGTTTTGGATACCTTTGGTTAGGACGCGTTTGGGATGGACGGGATTGGCCAGACGGAGGTTGCATACTGCTACGAGCACATCGAGGTTGCAATGATGCTAGGTGAGGCTCTTGGCGTGGTATGACATTCAATGGTCAGTCATGTCTTTTCTTTGGCTTTGAGCATTCGGCGATGGCAATAGTATCGAGTCTCACAGCCGGTGCTTGTGATAGACACATGCAGTCACCCGTAATCTTTGCGACAGAATTCCAATTGTGCCCCCAATCATAATATCTCTTATCTTCTACATCTCTTTTGGTTTGTTTCTTCTGCCTTTTCTTTTTAATCGTTGTGTAACACTCCCAAGCCTTTTCTGGGCAAAGAAACTTGTTTCAACTGCATGCCCGCAGCTCTCCGGCGCGGCCACGTGCAGAAAATTAGCAAGCAGCAATCGCAGCTGAGGAGTGTGATTTACCATAATGAAATAATAATACGCGCAGACTAATCATCTATATTACTTCATATTTATCAAATATCATTTCTTCTCGTTCGTGTGCATCGCTATCGCCATTTACCATCGCCGCCAACACCATGGCTCTCTACCAACCAAGGCCTTGCTGACTGGCTTGAATGCTGCCTGCTGAGAGCGCTACCTGGGGTTTGTATCAGCTGTGTCGGGGTCAGAAGGTTCAATACTTGATTGCCCCCGTGTAAGAATTGAACCCCAGGACGGCATCTGTGGCGGTAGATACCCCAGTTGGATCATCCATTGCCCCGGACTGTGACTATAGGCCATGTGATGGTCCGGAATTCGCAATCTTCCGACAAGACCCTCATCGCTACCGAAGGCCAGGAACGGCATAAGACCTTCAAGCAATTACCTTACCTAAGGTACCTACCTAGGCATGGGCGCTGTAATTATCAGCAATGCCACATGCTAGATAGATACTCCCTGCCTCGTACCATTTTCTTTTCATACCATCATGTCGTCAATTTGAGCTTCCTACTTTTTATTTGTGACAATATTCTGACGGCAGTCTGGTTTTCGTCTAAAAGAGTGCTTTAACGACCGTATCCTATCCACCCAAATAATGTGCGGGGCCATCCGCAATTCCTTTTGGTTGCCGAGGGATGGGATCGCACAAGTTAACGTAACCACACAAACCCGCCCAAAGTTCAGGTACGGTACCGAACCGGTTCCAGGGCCTGGATTCTTTCTAAACCAAGCTTAGCGTCCTTTTCCTTTTCCCATTTTAGCCCATCATACAAAAAAAGACCCGCGTTCCGCCCCACATTAGCCGCGCCAGCTTTGCCCAGTTCGAAGGGGGGGGGGAGTGGAGAAATGCCTGTTCTGCCATGTGCCAACGTTACCGCGGTGCGCCCAGTCCCGGGTTGGGCACCAAAAAGGAACAAAGCCAAAGGGATTACTTCGGCAGGTGTCGAGCCAAGACCTGGAGCCTTATTTCCCCCCATTGTCTGTCATCTGTTGAGTCACGGTCTCATCTCCCATTACTGAATATATAAGAGAAAAGCTCCACTCCATTAGGTAAATTGGAAACCAGGGCTAATCCATCTAGGCCATACTGGCTTAGTATATCCGTTGAAAAATATTTTTCAAACAAAAAAAAAAAAAAATGATAAAAAAATGTCGCATACGGAAATGTCCGAATAAGCGAACAGGCCCCTGAGAATTCGTGTTTAACCCAGCATCTCGGTTTAAGCGGTTCGCTTCACCCAATTGCGAAATCTCGAACGATGTTGGAGAAATCTCTCCGGTTCCTCCTGGTTTGGAGCAGGAGAACCGAGGAATCGTCGGAGTGTCGGGACTGGAATAGGTATAGCCCCAGGTACTACGTGGCGGTGGAAGCATGTGATGCATCCTCTCTTTTTTTTCGCTCTCTTTCAACCCTCACCCTTCCACAAAAGCCCTGCATGTTATACAATACAGATGTTTAATGACACAATCAGCCAAAGACCGGAAGAACTGGTAATGTCTCTGGTCAAAATACCCTGAAGTGCGGGAGCGTCGCTACCGGCGTACCGTTGTCATGACCCCTACGTACGTGCGCATGGTGTCGCACAGAGGGGGCTTTTATTTTTCGGTGGACATGTGGTGAGGCAGGCCATCGGTGTGGGTGAATATAGTGCCGGTTTTTCAACCTTCCTATCTACACTAATGACCCGAGGGTCTCAGGTAGGTGCTCGATCAGGAAGTCGGACCGCCAAAGCCAACGGCTAAACTTTGACTTGATAGAATGAGAAGGGGGATGGAAATGTATGAGTTAACTAGCTGATTGTCTCAAGCGCAATAACACGCGACAATCAACGGCTGAAAGACATGGATGGTTCAAGGATGGCCTTTTTTTTTTTTTTTTTGGCAAACCAAGATCTTGGGCCTCCAAAATGGTAAATGCATGCAGTCAAGATGTCTGTGTGTTCGGTGCATGTCTCCCCGCATCATCATTCCCCTTGATTTTTTCTTCTTCTCATTCACCCCCTTTCCCATTTGCCAATAATTAAGGCGCGTCTTCTTTCGTCATCAGTGCGACGTCGTTTGGGCCAGGCACATGGGAAATTCGAGGGGATCCTGATCGACAAGACTTGCAGCAAAAATGGCATGCGTCTTCCCGCCCTGCCATTTCTGGCCCTTTTTTTTCTTTTTTTTTTCCCTGCTCGGTCCTCTTTGCGTCTACAAATTCGGGATAGCACTTCATTAAGGGTGTATGTGCCCAGATGTCAGATTGGGTGTGACTGCCGCAACCGTCACCCGCATTTGCTTTTTTTCTTTTTCCCTTCTCCTTTTTTTGTCGCTTAGACGGCCCGTGATGAGGGAGGGGGATTGGCAACGTCACACACCACATACAAACACACACCCATCAGAAAAAGTCGGTCCAATGCATCTCGTTACCACCCTTTTTTTTTTTTTTTTTTTTTTATACCCTCCCACTTCATCTTCATATGTCAGCGACGTAAGATTTTCCCGATTTTCGCGGGGAACCCCGCGATGGTCAGATGCAGAACCTTTTACCTAACCCGCGGTAGAAGACTAATTATGTACAGTGATATAAGACGGAGAAAATGATAAAACTGAAAAGAAGTACTAAAGATACCAAAAAAAAAAGTCAAAATAAAAGAGAAAATAAAAAAAAACCCCCCAAATCCAACATCAAATGAAGGTACAATGGTAGCATCATCCCCATTCCCTACTAGCCGACCCTTGTCCCCCATGCACGACGCA
This sequence comes from Pyricularia grisea, assembly GCF_004355905.1. NCBI lineage: Eukaryota > Fungi > Ascomycota > Sordariomycetes > Magnaporthales > Pyriculariaceae > Pyricularia > Pyricularia grisea. The sequence goes on along the minus strand of NW_022156719.1, from coordinate 1,379,183 downwards.
AGCTTTCTCTACCCTCCTATTTCTTCATCAGGCAGGACAAAACGCATGGTAAGCGAGCGCACGGCGACATCTAGATTCTGCAGCCTTGTGGTTCAACGACCCCAGAGAGACAGAGTTCAGCTTGGCCATGCACGTCTGTCCTTTTTGTCTGCGACCTTCACTGAACCTTTCCGGGGTAGGAAACCGTCTCTTCCCCAGAACCAAGTCAAAAACAAAATCACAAGTGACCCTCCCTTACTTCCTCATGCCCAAAAAAGAACTGCCGGCAAACGGACGGTCGTCGTTCCATTACTGCCCGCTTCCGGCAGGTCGTGTATACCCGAAAGGGGACATGTAGTAGCTGCACCCATGCGCCAAGGCGTGTGTAGAATCAACTGTCAAGCGCGCGCACACACACACACACACACACACACACCCTTGGATGTAACCCTCCATTGGGGGGGGGGGATCTTGGGGAATACGTCGAGCAAGGTTTGAGCGGATACGCTGCCGACACTGCTGGGTAATTTGACGGTACAAGACATGCTTTGGCGTATGCTTTCCTTTCAACTCTCGTCGGAAATTTGTAGGAGAGCATTCTCTGCGAGGAGGAGAGGCAATGATGCTTGGATGTAGTCGTATAGTATTATCTTCCGAGTGATAACAAACCGCATGCCCTGAGCGGGGGGCTATACACTCAGGTCTCTTCAGAAAGATACATTAGGTAAGGATTGAAACCTAATACGAATACTTGAACGATATAGCATGCCCACTGCACCTGAAGAACAAAGTATGGAAACAACGCCCGTATAAGTTCCAGAAGGGACGTCTCAAAACGCCCAATTTCGATTGTATATGGAGAGAATCGCATCTCGATATCAAGTGTCACGCAGCAGAAGAAATGAGTTTTTTGAGAAATAATATAAGAAGTGAAATGAGTAGGAGAATGAAAAAGGCTCGCTGATTTAATGCAAGGTATATCCGGTATGCCTATGATGAAAAAAAAAACAAAGAGGAAGCATGGGCTAAGGTATGCTAAAACAGACAACGCTCTAAAGAAATGTTCTATAATGCCACCATTGTCACAAGACCCTCTTGAAAAAAAAAGTTTATGAAAAAGAAAAGAAAAAACCAGCAGTTTCGGTGATAGACCGAGGGGATATCGAAAAGAAACAAGACAAGACGCATATTAAACCCCCCACCCCATCATCAATGACTCCTGGCGGACATAAGTCTGGCCTAGAGACTCCCAACCGATCTGGTTCTGCTCTATTGTCCAACGAAGGGATCGCCCTCGTGCCTCTTCGCCGCCGGCTCCCGGTCCTCCTCGACCCCATACTTGTCCTGCCATAGCTTGCGCATGACCTGGTAGATGAAGAGATACTGGGCCTCAGCCTGCACCATGGTCCTCCGCTGCTCGCGTAGCTGGTTGACGACGCTGAAGATGAGGTCGTCGTCCTCGTCATAGCTCAAGTCCAGGTGGCCGTTATTTCTACTGTCTGGGATTGCCGTGGACATCGCGGACGCGGGACCTCCGCCGTTTCGCCTGCTCCTCCGCCCGTCGTCGTAGTTCTCCAGCAGGCCTGAGTCCAGCTCGCGCATCAGATGCTCGAGCGCGATAAAGGTGCCCGATCGGCCGACACCCGCACTGCAGTGTACGATGCGGGCGTTGTCTACGTCGGCGTTCTTCTCCCGTGATAGCCGCATCAACTCAAAGAAAGAGTCAAGGTCCTCCAGGGCCGGTACGCCAAAGTCGGGCCATTTGGTGTAGAGGAAGTGGTACACAACACGCTCATCGACCTCGGACTCGGACGCGCCCGTCCCGTGTGTGCTTTCACTGTTCGAATCCCCTCCAGGCGTTGTTGTCGTATCCCTTTCGTGGTTTGTGTCGGGAAACATGCTTTCCATGGTGAGTCCTGATGCCGGCGTTGCTTTGGTTGGCGATGTCATGATCACGTCCTCATCCTCTTCCGATCCCCCGGCGGGACTACCCTCAGAGCTCTTTCCGTTCTCCTGTGGTTGAGGTGTGCTAGGACGTGGAGTACGGCGATGAACGCGGATGACCAACTTGCGCAGCTCTATGGCGTCTCCCGCACTGGTCGGCTCGATCGCCTCACAACGCACCGTCGCGCGGAACCCGTCGTCAAACTCATCGGACAAGCCTATTTCGAGTGGCGGGTCCTCGGGAGACCGCGGAAAGTAGGGGTAGCACTTCTCCGCCGGCCCTTCGTGCGTCTCGGTCAGCATAACAATGACGGCGGGACTCCGTAGCTGCTCGACTACCATGCGCCAGACGTGCTCGGTCGAGTTCTTCTTGGGCCCCTGCATGGCTATGTACCGGCTTGCGTGCTCGTCCCCTACCCTCGTCGACAGCGCAATTGGCGACGCATTGATGTAGTCAACCTTGCCCAGTGGCACCTGCAGCCTGACTCGGTTGTTGTGCCATGGCTGCACGTTGATGTAGCGATCAAGCTTCTTAACTGTCGTGCTGGCTGGTACGCGAGCCCACTGGTACGAAGGCGCCGGGTTTTGGATCGACAGCTGCAGGCGATTGCGCTCAAGCCAAGTCAGGTCCTGGAACTTTTGCTCAATCTCTTGCTGCGAGAGGGTCAGAAAGAAGGGTATCTTGGGCGTTGAAGTCGCGGCCGCTGTAGTGGTGTCGAAATAGCCAGACCGACGCTGCCGGCAGCCGTCATCCGTCCCAATCGACGGGCGCGATTGTGACAATGAGCGATTTGCTGGCGATTCCGATGCGGGATGCATTGCTGAGAGCGGTGACCTGGGGGCCGTCTGGGAGCTGAGATGGAAGTTGTGATGTTGCACCGAGACTGCCGATGGTGACTGAGGGAGCGAGGCGGGAGGCGAGGAGCGGGCGCGCTTGGCCGAGGTGCGCAGGTTCGCGAGGCCGCGAAAGGGTGAGGGTTTTCTGCGCTGCTCCGGAGCGGGCTGCTGTGGCGCGAGGGTTTGGTTCTGGGAGTGAGGAGATGGTGTGCGCGAGGCGCTGCCGGTGCTCCTATCGTCTCCTGTCGATGTTGCCGTCGGGGTTGGCCCGGAGGCATCCTTTTTGCTCCGGCGGAATTTAGAAAAGCGCTCCATCTCGAAGAGGGCGCCCGACGACGCACCGAGGCTGATGCACGGACGGATGCTGGCTGGCAAAGCCGCGGTGAGGAGTCTCGGTGTTGATGTTGGGACAACCTTGGCGACAATAGTGAGGGGCAATATTTGTAGGATCTGGGGGAGTTTGGGATAGAGAAACCGCCCTGCACCTCTGTTTAAGGAGCGCGTCAGTGAAAGCGCGCTGCCCAGGCGCAGGCGGCCTCTCGGCGCCCGATGGAGAATATTGTTTTGCAACAGGATAACTGAGTTCTAAATGGTGGACGGACACCCCGATCTCTAGTCAGATTCAGCTTGAGTCGAAAATGGGTCGAACGAATGTTAGCGTCGCGCCTTACGTCGTTCTTGCTTGGATGAAGGTTGGGATTGTCGTCGGATGGAGTCTAGACTAAAAATAAGGAGGTCGTTGGTGAAAAAGAAACTACCATCTGGCCGTAAAGATTCCAGGCTGGATATGACTTGGAACTTTGGAGTCTTCAAGCACCTAGGTAGGTAGCCTGGTAGGTACCTAAGGTAAGGGTACTTTGGGTGTTGGGTAAAAACCAGAAAAGGATTTCACGTCTCCAGACCTCTCTCTGATGGAGTCCAGGGAAGAGCAACTACCGTCCGTCGGTGGGGCATGGCGCAGTCGTCATCCGTCCTTCGTAGGTAGAGTCGCACTGCTAGAGAATTGCCTGCCACTTGGTTCGTCGTAATGTAGGTACCTACTGTAGCATCGCTAAAAGGGGCGACGAGGGGCAGGCGGGGAGGAGCTGTTACCGTCCCTGGCGATCCACTTGAGGCGCAGTGCAGCTTGACATTCGGATTTTGACATGGGGCTTTCAATTACCGCACAGTAGCCGGTTTCTTTCCTTGTTCATGGGAATCTTCAGCTGGTCAAGGCTAACCATGCCAATATCGTCATAGGGACAGACTTAACTCTTATATGATCAACATTATCTTGAGCTTTGAAGGTCTATCCATGGGTGCATTGACGATTTCTTGGTCCGGCCTGTGGCATCCAACAAGCTGGTCAATTGATACACAAAACAACAATTCCACGGTCGGAGAATAATCGGTCGTGTCTGGCCATCCATCCAGCAGCCTGGATCAATTGGCGTCTGTCTGGTTTCCCCGATCTCGGGGCTTTCCAAATTGTCCACAAAAAAAGTCTCAAGATCAATTGTTAAGGTAATATTTCGCTGGACGAGCTAGGTTTGTCATGACACAGCCACTGAGCCACGGCATGATCCCCGTGTAGCAAGCAGGGATTATGACTTTTTACTTTATTTTTTACTTCTTCTTTTCTTTTCCAGAAAAAAAAAATGCGGCGAAAGTCCTTTCCGTCCCTTTGGTATCGGCCAAAATTGCCGCCTCTGCCTTGCAACCAACGTCATGAAACAAAAAAGCATGACCTGGCCGAGCGAGTTCTTAACTAAGCTGGGTGGGTGCCTGAATGAAGCGATTGCCGTGCTATTCTACCGATTAGCCTAGTTATAGTTTGGACTAGATCTAGGACTAAACCTGCAAGGCGTGATCGCCATTAAACATAGAACTGTCCATACTGTTCATAGTATTGTTAATCATAATTAACAGCTGTTGAAATTAAGATTCGAGCCAGTATCAACCTTGGAGTACATCCACCCCCTAGCCTTTTTTATACACTACATGACAACAGAAACATCGTCAAACACAAAATCCTACATTGCCAAGGAGGGGAACCCTTTACGACGACGCAACAGTCGCAGAATAAACTGCCGTCACATTCCTCCCACACTCGATCCTCTGCTCCAGCCCAACCTTGCGCCCCCGACCACCCTCGCCAATGCGCGTCGTTTTGGCTGGTGCCAGCTGGAACCGCTGTCCGTCGGCGGCGGCGGGGTTTCCGGTCCTGGCGTTGTCCAGAGGCGCAATGCGCACCGGCTCGCTCACGTTGCGGCGCTTGCCCGTCCCGAGTTGGTAGAACTCGTTACCACCCCACCACATGACGTCGGATCCCCAGTTGCGTCCACTGCCGGGCGCCGCGACGACTGATGTAAGGTTATCCATAACCGCGGCGGCGTGTGTGGTTCCAACTGATAGCGCCCTGATCCCGATTGGCACCATTTGCTGTGTCTTGTCGTCGTACTCGGCCATGCCGGACAAGGCCTTCATCTTGCCCGGCGCAGTCGACACGTGTATCCATTTGCCGTTGCCCAATTCTCCCTGGAGTCCGGCGCCACAGGACCAGGCTTCTGCCGTTGGGCGGCCGTTAGCCGGTATGCTGGACGTGGTAAAGAATGAATTTGAGCCACCAGCTGCAATCGAGGTGATCTCGGACCTCCGGACTCCACCGCTGGTCAAAAGTCGAGTGAGGGGTACAGCCTTGGGAGCGTCAATAGTAGGGCTTTGTGGGTTGACCTCGAAACCAAGCTGGCCGGAAGAGTTGTCACCCCAAGCGTGAAGGTTAGAGTTCTTGTCGAGGGCCAAAGAGTGGTAGTTGCCCGCAGCAATCTGGGCAACACCCACGGGTGGCAGTCCCTTGACTTCGTGTGGCTGATCGAAAGGTCCCTTAGGCCTAGTGAGCCAGGTGAGACCAGGAATCCCGAGCTGGCCCTTGGATGGGTAGTTTGCAGTGCTGGAGGCGGCAGAAAAGACACGACCATGTGAGGTCAACATCAAGCAATGGTCCAGCCCGCTCTTGATGTCCACCACCTTCTCACCCCAACCCAGTTTCGGCGGAGTAAGTTCCCTGTAGTTGATAGAGTCTGACGAAGGGGTCCATAAGGAGAAGCCTGGCTTCGCGTTAGCCTTGGCTCCGGCAAGCTGGTCCGCCTGGGCAACGGGTAATGAGTAGACGGCGCCGGTTCTAGACAACGCGATAATTCGGTCGCTGGATAGGGCAACCTTTGCAATATCTTTGCCCCTTAAAGTAAGAGCTGGTGCTGTGATCGTTGGCGAGTAGGCTGTACCCCACTGAACGATGTCACCCTCCTCAGTCACGGCCACTCCAAAATTCTTGTCCAACTTCAGGTCTCGCAGGATCTTCCCGTCAAAGTAAGGGATCCTAGTGGGAGTCTTGATGATTTGCTCGTCCGAATCGGGAGCCACCACCTTGCCAGAGTTGGATCCCCAAGCGTAGACTCCAGGATTCTCCCAGCTCCGCTCGACCTGCAAATTTGCGGCAGGCCCTTCCATCAGTTCAGCGGGCACTGGCCCCTTGGGAACGGTTGCAGGTTTCTCGGCGGCTGCTTTCTTCTTTTCTGATAAATCCTCTTGATTGGTATTTCCGTAGAAGTACCATGCAGCGCCGGCCGATACCACAAAGGCCGACGTCAGCCCAACCATCTTGCCGTATCCGCCGCCGCTCTTGGCTGGTGAGCCGCTGGCGTGGCGTACCCATTGAGATGATCCATTTGTACGTGATTGTGTCCGAGCCACCGCCCGGAAGCCGGAGTGGCGAAGTGCATTCCGATACATGGTTGCAGAGGTCACCAAAAGGCGTGCACGTAAATGCCTAAAGTAGGTACTTGAAAGATGGGCAAGGTACCGTAATTACCTACCTGACCTTGGGCCAGACCAGTTGATTGTTGTGCTGCGGCGGGACAAGGCCGTCGTTGTAAAAGAGTTTATGATCTTCAACCAAAATTGATGCCGTCATACGGGCGAGTTTGAGTTTAGTGCATGCTTTCAATGGGCTTGGGGTGAGCCACCATCCATCGGATCATACCGTTTACGGTGTTTTAAAGTGACATTTTATAGCAGGTCCACTCCATCCCAACCGCGAAGATTTCCAAAAGCTCATCCCTGACTGGTTGATCCATGCTTCAATCACGTGATCTCAGAACCATTAAAACTCGCTCATGTTCTTTTGCTTTTGATGTTTCTATAATGAAGCTATGCAGTGTCAAGACTCGCATTCTACCCAATTTATAAGGCGACTCGGGTTGACCGCGATGGCTTTACGGGGAGGCAAACTGTAAGAACGTTTGCTCGACTTTGGTGGACAAGCCGCCAATGACATCCCTGGCCATGTGAGCATGGCATAGAGGATAGGAGATCAAAGAGCCTTGTCGATCAATAACAAGCGAATCCTGGACAGTAGGTTAAATCAGGACGGCAGCCTATTTGTTTCCTCTCTCCCCTCGAGCTCCTTTCTCTTAACCCTATCGCAGCCCTTTCAACTCTTTGATGTCGGTAAAAAAAAAAAAAAAAAAAAAAAAAAAAAAAAAAACTCCAAAACCATGGGGCCGCATTAGATATTTGGAGCGACGGAAGCCTGCTTCTCGTCACAATCGAGGTTGGATACGACTGGAGAAGAAGCAGCAGTCTCCAGGACGTCCAGGGCCATGTTGTGACGCGTCCAGATCATGCGTTGTGAATATGGGGTCCCGTCCCACGGCCCACGGCGGTGCCCGAGTAGCTGATCCAACCTTGGGTCCCTGACGCCTCGGCAGACGGCGCGGAGTATGCGCAAGCTCACGAAAGCTCCGGCCCACCCGTCGACCCACATCCTGAACCACGTGGGCAGGAACCACATGAAGCCAGCGCTGGAGACGCAGCGGACGACCAGGACGCTAGGCGACGAGCGGCAGGTCAAAAGTGCCCAGCCTTCCAGGCCACAATCGCTACACGTAGATCGAATGTGTGGGGGATGACGATCCAGAGGAATGCTGAAGGACCAGACCAAAGCAAACCACAACAACCATGCGCCGAAATGTCTGAGGAGCGAAATGAGCTTGGGCATGGTTTCGATTGCGAGAGCGACGTTGGATATAATGCCGATGCTTTTGAAACAAGATCTTAGGAATAGGGAGGTGAGTTGGATGGGAAGCAGGAAGCGCAGGAGATTTCATCATATTCAGCCTGCCCGAGTTGGTCAGGACAGGCCAGCCCTCTTAAGTAACTCCATTTTCTGGCCTGGGCGGTCAGCTTACGCAACCAAGATCCTGGGGATTGTGCAGCGTTTCGTAAAGAACTTGTATTGTTATGGCATCATTGGTGACTATACGGGGCTTGGGAACTATTCCAAGAGTTTGCTAAAATGTTTGGGCGCATTACTGCACCAATGATTTATGGTGGGGGATCTGGAGTCCCCAGCCGTTAGTTATTACAGGGATCAAGCTTCTTATTATAGCACAACCGTTAGCACAACCGTAACCCACCCTACCTGTTTGCAGGCGGCCCCAATTGCCAAGTCCCCGCCACATAGCTCAATCGCCGACGCCCAATAAACACTCAATTGGGGACAAGACCGCCAAAGCAGTGATCTCCAACGTCACCTCCTTGATTGAAAGAGGAGAGAAAGACAATGTACGAAGATTCCTGGTACAGCTTTGTACCGGAAGTACAGAACAAAAAGACAAGCTCTTCCCAGGGTCAAGGAACACACCGTAGGAAAGAATCTTTGCTGCAGCAACCGAATGTCAGTTGTTTTCGCACTACACCACTGACGACCACGCTCGAAGCCATATTTTATGCATGTGTTTTGCTGACCTTGTCGAATTTCAGGGCCCCAATAAAACCTCGGACGTGGTCAATCCCCTCGCCGGCGTCGATGAGGAGAGCGAAGATGACAGCCCGCCCGAGCCGGCGCTGAGCCGGCGCGCAAAGTCCTACTCCGACTTTTACGATATCGTGCGGGAGCACCTCGCCGATGGCGCAACCAAAAAACGGAAGAAGAGAAAGCAAAAGAAGGAAAGGAGCCTGGAAGGGCTGTCCGTACCAGAATCAGCCCAGAGCCATACCCTCACGACAGGAGATGACCCGTTCGACACCGATGCGTGGCGGGAGCTCGAGGACGAACTCCTCCAGGCGAGCCAAGGAGAGTACACAACGTACCGCGACAAGCTGGCGCTGACTGAAAGGCACCTCGACACGCTCATCGAGGACACGGATGGCGCGCTCGAGATACTGGCTTCCCTGGCCGAGTCGTTCCGCGCGGTTGAGGAGCAGACCTCGTCCTTCAAGGCGCAGTGCGACGACCTGCTCTCGGAGCAGCGGAGGCTGGAGAAAATTGCCGACGACGTCCGCTCCGACTTTTACTATTACGCTTACCTGGAAGAGGTCACGCGGCGGCTGAATGCACCCGGTGCAAGCCGGCTGGCGGATGGGGCACCGTTTGCTGAGATGCTGACCAATTTAGAGGCCTGCATTGAATTTATGTCATCTCATGTATGTGGAAGCCATGCGGAAGCTATGGAAAACACCAAATAACTGCATACTCCTTACTATGCACAAGACTAACCTATCCCCGACCACTTGATATATAGACCACATATCGTGATGCCGAATCATACCAGGCACGCTATCAAGCTCTGCTCACCAAAGCATTGCATTTACTTGAAGTCGGTTTCACGGCGCTTCTGGACAAAGTCTCTGGGGAGATATCCAAGCAGATCGCAGCAACCCAGTCCGAGTCTGCTCGTCACGCGCTTGCGTACGGTCGCTTTGAGGAGATGATGTTAGATTCCTACTCGTTAATACCCAACATTCAAAAGGTAGTGGGCGAGGCCTATGACCGCTTGGGAAACCCCAAGTCTGGCTTATGCGCCGACACCTATGCCAACACCGCCGACAACATGTTCCGGTCCTACCTTTCCGCGCGTGACCGAGATTTGAAACCACTCAGCCAGGCCGACGTTGAGACGCTAAAGAAGGAGGCAGCGGAGGAGTCGATCGAGACGGCATCGCGCAACTACGTCAAGCAGTGCTTCGAGCGGTCGCACAACGAGCTCCTCCTGTTTGCGCGCGTCTTCGGCCTGGAGCCGCAGTACAGTACTGACCAAGCGTCAGCGTTTGCGACCATCAAGGCCCACCGCGGCGACGCCGTCAGTGCCATCAACGTGGCGCCCATAGCCACCAATCTGCAGGCCGTCCTGGCGCCCGTCGAGCTCCAGACACTCTGCGAGGTCATTGGCTGGATGACTGACGAGTATCTGACCATCGACTACGACGAGATTGACGAGAGCGACATGTCAGTCGCGCTGCACCGCCAGGAGATGACGGCCAGGGTACTGGGTGAGCACTTGTGGCAGTTCACCGACGGTGTGTTCGAAGCCGAGGTGGCTAAGCTCATCAGCAAGGCGCCTGTAGTGCCCGAGTCTCTGAAGATCGAGCCGGCCGTAGCAGGGGGTGGTGCGTCGTCAAATGCGTACCCGCCTGTCAAGACGGCGCTACGACTGCTTGTCTTGTTTGATCAGTGCATGCCCAAGGAGAGATGCGTAGGTTTTTTTTTTTTTTTTTTTTTTTTTTTTTTTTGGACACTCAAGTGAATCCTGGAAATTTTGTCCAGAATACTAACTCGACTTTACGAATCAACAGCAAGGAAGCAGTCCGGTGGTATACAAGATCGTGACGGAATCAATAGCGGCACTCCATCGCGCCGAAGCACGGATCAAGTCCATCAAAAACGGCACAGACGCGGACTTGTTTATGATCAAAAACCTACTGATCCTCAAGAACGAGCTGATGACGCTAGAGATTGGCGACGTAAGGAATGGCCAGGGTGCAGGCATGGAACACTTTGGACAGATATGGAACACGCTCTCGGCTGCGCAGGGCTGGGTGGGCTACTTTAGCAGCTTCATCCCGGGCGCATCGCTGTTCTCGCGCGGATCACCGGCGCCGGGAGGGGGCGGGGGTACACCCGCGCTCGGGGCTCCAGGGAGTGGTGCGCAGGCCGGCGCCAACGGAGCGCAGACCCAGGACGCCGGCGAGCAGCTGGACGAGCTACTGCGACAGTCCATTTATGCCTTTACGCGGAAATGGGGAGCGTTGGTCAACGAGGCACAGTCGCGGAGCAAGCTGGGCGGTAAGAATATGGCCAAGGTTGAGAGGGAGCTGGAGGACCTTCTCCAGACTGCGTTTAGCAACCAGCCAGAGGTCATAGCGAAGTTGAAAGAGGCCATCCAGATCAATGCGCAGGCGCAAGGGGAGAAGGGGAGCAAGGTTACACGCGTATGAAGCTTAGTATAAGTGTGTTTGCACAAAAGATTTCTCATCACTACTTCGCCCGACAGTCTGTGGGGTTACAGCATTTCCAAACTCTCCAAAGCACCGTCCGCATCTTGGACACTATCAGCTACATCCGATTCCATATGCCTGGTCCACAAAGCTGGCGGAAGTTCTGCTATATGGGCAATGGGAGGTGCCTTTCTCAAAATCAAATCTGATTATAACCCAGCACGAACGCGGGACCACGTCACCCTGGCTTACATTAAAGGTTTGGGCCCCAAGTTTGCCATTCCGAACGTCATTTTTTCATGCCGAGTGGGCTGGGCCTCAGTATTTGGTCTTGTCGAGAGTGACTGGGTTCACACTGTCTGATGCATGAGCAGAGATGGATATGTTAGACGGAGATTCAACCATAGAATAGGTAATGAGTATATAGTATTTGCAGCCGATTTGGCCAAGCCTCGAAATTATTGCATTTCTGGAGTCGATGGGAATCGGCTTGGCGAGACGTGTTTGATCAAAGACGATGCGGATCAAGATTTCAGTTACGACAGTCTATTAAAGCTGCGCGGAGCTGGGCATGAATATTTATATTGTATTCTTTTTACCATGATTTAGGGCCGAATAACTTGATCATCAACAATGAAGGCTTGATGTTATTGCTTGGGAAACGGCAGGGTTTGTGCCAAAGGACTGGGTCAGTACTAAGTTTAGTGTTTCTGGCGGATTAAATCCTCCTGGAACCGTGTTCAGATACGAATACAGAGTAGGGTACAGAGGGATACGCCGGAACGGCCGACTAATAATGGACGATGGGGTGGAAAAGGGGGAATAGGTACCTATCGGCCAAGGCGCCGGCGATAAAATCTTGCGTCCTCTCGCTTGTGTTCTGGCCATGGACTTGTTATGCTTGGAATACATAGTTGCGCAAGGTTCTTGCATCGGCGTGGAGATCAACACGATTTGACGATCTTGTGTGATAATCTAGTCTACTATGACCCAGTTGGGTTTGTCCTTGTAAGTTTGCGTGGCTATGACAACTCGCATAAGAAATGACCCTTATAAGGTAATATAAGTTCCAAAAACAGGCATTGACAAGTTATTGCTGTATTCAAATAAATAGCACATATTGAATTTGCAATAAAAATTATTGTGGCAACAGTTATTTATGGCACAGAGAACCCAGCATGATTTACCAGGCTTTATTAAACACGAGTAATTCCCTGGTGACTTGAAGAACTTCTTGGTAAGTATGGTGGAGCTTCTATTTAGAAGAAGATTATTGCGTCAAGGTTCGAATACACAATAACATGAATATTTAAACATGCGTCTGCCTCCGAACAATACACTCGATAACCTTTTTCTTCCCTCAAAACGGCCCATTCATTTTCTGTTACATCTTCAAGTCATTCTTTCAGCTATCCTTTGAACCCTTGTGGGAGCCCTCGTGTAACTATTAGAACGCTTTGATTTTTTCTTATTTTCATTTTTTTTCTCTTTGTTCTTATATTCTCTCATTGAAATACCAACACAAGATGCAAATACTCCATATTACGAAGCTTGTGGCCCTGCTCACAATCGGTGCCACTGCCTTGCCCACCTCAGGTGGCTCCGGAGTTTACACCCGCGACGTAGACCAACCACAGGAAGGCGTCGTTGGCAGATCCATTGTCAACAATCTCGACAGTGTTGCTGACTCTGGCAGACTCGAGGCACGCGCTGAAAGCAGCAGTGAAGAAAAAAAACGCCTAAAAAAGGAAGCGCATGATAAGTTAGAGCAGGAGGCAAGGGCGAGATCAAATTACCAGTGCCCTCACTGCCCGGCTTATTTCTCGAATGCCAAGCCACTGAATATACATCTAAGCCTGGGTCACCTTGGTCTACCCGCATACAATGCCAAAACCGGGCGCCCTGTTGAGTAATCAATCCAGCCAGCAAGGCGTTAAGATAGGTACTGCAAAGAAGCTGAGCGAATTGCTATCGGCACAACGAGACCAGGGCACGCAGTGATGGGCGGTGAACCAGTTCTCGACACGCCCAGTGCATTATGCTCTGTGGGAAAAGGCTGGTGTGGGATACTAGGACACTGAGTGTTGTTTAGGCTAGGGATGGTTCTGGGCTAAAGGAAGTTGAAAAGTTGTAACCACGGGAGAAAAAATGAAATTGAAAAATAAATACGTTTTGCATATAACTGCCTACCTAGCTACTTCCCTATCTTTGCGTGCTACCATATGCCGTTGCGGCTAGCAGCAAGTCATATGCAAGGGACGCTTATCGGCCCCACAACAGCTCTGACCATTGCGCCGCTCTACGAGCTCCGATCGCGGCGAGATTTTAATAATAATTTGGACCTTCCCACCTAAAACGCCGAGACATCCCTTCAAAGTAAGTGCTACCTAGTTCTAAATCTAAATTCTATTTGACATTTGACACGTTTCCGCACGACATATCGACAATCTTTTGTTTGTTTACTTGGCAACTTCTGATACTGGTACCAAAGCGAAACACAAAAGACGAGATTCTAAAACACGAATAAACTTCAAGCTCGGCTAGGTCAATTGACCACCAGGCGGGGGCGGGGCCGGCCGTTTGTGTCCCTTTTACAAAGGTGCGGCGAGCTTTCCGAGTAGGAAGGAAGATCAAAACATATTCTTTTCCAATAGAACTGTGTTGATCCCTAGCTGGAAGTGGAAAGAGTAGACATGGCAGGCGATGGAGAAACACACGGCGGTGGCGCGCTGCAAACGGCCAAGGATCTGGCTTCTGGAGCGGCCGGTGGTGTTGCGCAGGTACTCATTGGTAAGTTTCGAGGGAGCGAATGGGCATAAAAAAAAAAACGACAAAACGGTATAGCGATCAGTATCAAACACTTCACTAACAAAACCCCCATACCTCCCCGACCTGCAGGCCAGCCGTTCGACATCGTCAAAGTCCGCCTGCAGACCACGACGGCCTACCCGTCCGCCCTCGCCGCCGCGACGTCAATCTACAAGAACGAGGGCGCGCTAGCCTTCTACAAGGGCACGCTCACACCGCTGATCGGCATCGGCGCCTGCGTCTCTGTGCAGTTCGGCGCCTTCCACCAGGCCCGGCGGTGGTTCGAAGCCCGCAACGCCCGCGACCTGTACCCGGGCGACGCCGTCCTCTCCGCCGGCGCCAACCCACCACCTCTCAGCTACGGCCAGTACTACGCGGCGGGCGCCTTTGCCGGTGTGGCAAACTCGGTGATATCCGGACCGATCGAGCACGTGCGCATCCGGCTGCAGACGCAACCGCACGGCGCGGCGCGGCTGTACAACGGGCCTATCGACTGCGCGCGCAAGATGGGCGCCGCGGCCGGCGGTATTCTTCCTGGCCTGTACCGTGGCGAGGCCGTGACGATCCTGCGCGAGGCGCAGGCCTACGGCTGCTGGTTCTTGGCCTTCGAGTGGATGATGAACCTCGACGCGGCCAGGAACAACATCTCGCGCAAGGAGGTGCCCAGCTACAAGGTCGCCTTGTACGGAGGCCTGGCCGGCGAGGCCCTATGGCTCGCCAGCTACCCGTTCGACGTGATCAAGTCAAAGATGCAGACGGATGGGTTTGGGGAGCATGCCAAGTACAAGAGCATGCGCGACTGCTTCGCCCAGACGTTCAGGGCAGAGGGCCTGAGGGGCTTCTGGAAGGGCATCGTGCCCACGCTGCTCAGGGCCATGCCCGTCAGCGCGGGGACGTTTGCCGTCGTCGAGATGGCCATGAGGGCGATGAATTAAGCCTTTCTGTGTGAGGCGTTTGGGGAGGGAGTGATCTTTGGATGTTTTTTTTTTTTTTTTTTTTCATATATCTATTTTCATAAAAAAAGTCGGTTGGATTTCTCAGGCCTGATTAGACTACACGGCCTCGTCTTTTAGCGCACATATATATCACTTGTCATCTTTCAAGGCTCATGAAGGTTCTATTTTGCGTTGGTTCCTGGAATCGGGATTCTCGGTAGTTCAATAGATTTTCACAGAAAATCAAACACATAGATTGTGATGCCAACATAATCTCGTGTCTATTTACTCGCTCATCTCCACCCTGCGCTGAAGGATATGCCTCGCGTTCGTTGGGCTGAGCAAGTCAATGCCCAACTCCTCCAACAACCTCTTTGCCTCCTCATTATCCTTGAACACGCGATCGCTGGCCTGCCTGAGCGTCACCGCCGCCGCCGCCTTGCCAGACGGCTCGGCGTCTAGCGGGAGGTTCAACAGCCTGACACCCTCCTGCACCCTCGCGAGCGCCACGCCACTACCCTCGGGGATGTAGCGCTCGACCAGCGCCACGACGGCGTGCAGGTCGCGCATGAACTGCGCGGCCCCAAACGCCGTGAAGCTGTGTCGCGTCAGCACGTCGTGCCACAGCGTCTCGTCGAGCTTGTCCAGGGCCTCGCGCCAGACGCGCCGGAAGGCGGCGGTGCTGAGAGCCCGGTTGAGGAACTCGAGGTTGCGCTTCAGGATCTGTAAAGAGGTTTGAGAGAAGTGCGTTAGTGAAAAGAGCGGATTCAGTCAAGGAAAGATTCGTTTTCTTGCGTTGGAAACTAACCCTCAGCGGCTCATCCAGCTCCACAGTGATAGGGAGCTGGTAGGGGTCAGCCTGGGCTGGATCATCGCTGATGGTTGTCCACTGGGTGCGTTTGAGATAGGGACGGAAGGCCTCCTGGTGGGAGTCAACCAGGGCAGAGACTAGAAAATCCCGGGCAGCCTTGCGGCGTGCACTGTAAGCTGCGATGGTCTCGTCAAAGATGACACCCCCATCGCCGTCATCGCCGATAGAGGCTGATGTCTTGTCCTTGACGTTGTCGTAGCTGAGGCCTCCGGCCAGGTTCTCCTGATCCTCGGATTTTTTGGCTCGGGCCTGCAGCTCCTCCCAGAATACAACAAAGAACTATGGTAATAGCCAGATTTTGTCAGCGTTAAATCCAATATATAATTCACTGTTAAAGCAAGCGTTTCTTGGATGCGGCCTCTCAGAAGCCCAATAATCACGACAGTCAGCCACCCAATGCTGCAAGTAAGTAACCACACGTACCTCCTCGTTACTCCAGTCCTCCAGAGCGTTTGCAATATGATCGGCGCTGCCATAAACCTTGCACAACGTCTCAAGGGCGCCAGTACCCTCAAGGGACGCAAGCTGCTCCGCCGTCGCGCCGTGCAGAGTCCGTCCCACGGTTGAGGTCAGCGAGTAGTACAGCTCAAGTGAACCCCGGAGACGATCATGGAAGTCGTCGAGAATGGCTACTTGGATGTCGATGAGGAATCGCAACTTATGCGAAAACCGTCGGACACGCTCGTACTGGCTCGTCACAGACCGGAGCAGATCAGAGACACGGACGGCGCCAAACGTGGGCTTGGTCTTGCCCGGCCCGCCGTAGTCGTAATCAATCTTCCTGGCGTCTGCAGACTCCATAATACCCTCGAACCGCTCCAGCGCAAAGTCCTTTTCGGCCTGAAGCCACTTTGAAAAGTGGAGGTTGAGCACTTCGGCCGTCAGCCCGTCCCAGTCACCGTCCCCGTCGCCGCCGTCGTAGCCGAAACGCGTCCGCAGTTCGTCGTCGAAGCCCATGAGCTGCGTCATGAAGCTGCTGAGGAAGCTTGGGTCAAGTACGGCCTCTTCGGCTGCGGCCATGATCTTTTCCCTCAGCACCGGGAGGAGACAGGTGATGAGTGCGCAGACAGGATCCAGGTAAATCATCTTGGACGATACACTCGTCTCTATGAACCTAGAGGCGAGGGAGTGGCCAAAGTTCTCCCTGAAGAAATCTTCCCATGTCGACACGAGTCGAATAACCCAAGGGAAGCAATGCTGACCGATCAAGCGATTGTTGCTAGTCGGGCGGCCGTCGCTAAGAAAGTGGAAGCGGAACTCCTTGACCCATATCTGGGCCATCACATCGATAGGAAGGAGCGGCAGCACGACATCCGGCGGCGAGTACAGCACCTCTGGAACCTGCAGATCCAGCAGCTTCTCAAAGCACCCGCGCCACTCCTCATCGACAACCAGATCCGGCTGGACCTCGGCCGGCCACCTCCTCGCCGCAAGCAGGGCCTTCATCTCATCCGACATGGTCCGCTTCATCTCGTCCCACAGCGTATTCGTGACGCTGGCGACGTGCGCGACGAGGTGGGTAGCGGCGCCGTCCGCGTTCCCCTGCAGCTCACGCAGGCGGGACGAGAGCTGCTTGAGGCGGGAGTAGGGCTGTAGGGCGGCCTTGGGATCGGCGGGGAGGTGATCGCGGGCCTGGCGGCGCAGGGACTCGACGTCTTGCAGCAGTTGCAGGTAGTCGCGGGCGAGGTTGATGCGGTGCAGCTGGTGCATGGGGGGCTCGAGGCGGCGGATGGCCTCGTCGGGTGCGTCCGACGCCGACACGATCTGCAGCCGCACGTCGATGCTGCGCTGCAGCTGCTCAAAGTCGTCAATCTGCCGCGCCAGAGCCTCCTGCCGGTCGCCACCGGAGCGCCGGGCGGCGTCCAGCTCACGCGTCGCATCGTCCAGTTGCGTCTGGAGCTGCGTTCGCTGGTGTTCGACGCTGGCTAGCAGGCTGTCGAGGTGGTCGAGGTCGGTTGTGGACTGCAGCTTGTCCTCGATGAAGTCGTAGACTCTTGTTTCCTGTAGTGGATCCTCCATTATGACAGGCGCAATATTTAGTTGTTGGGCAGTGGTTGCAGAATATATAGCTAGCTGTTCACCTAGTAGCAATCAATGGCCACGTCGTTGACGATTTTAACAGTAGGCCTTGGTGGGGAACTTGCCTAGTCTAGTCGGTAAGCAATACAGTGCTATTTGATGGTACGGTACTCCGTCATGCCTAGTGGGGCTACCGGGGTGGTATCCCGTCAGTAGAAGACAAATAAAGTCGGTAGAGGTAGTAGTGAGTGCACTGCTTCAATGATTCGGTTCATTAATTGTCCCATGTTTATCAATTCAAAAGCATGAATATCTACTATCGCGTAAGTGCTTGTTTTCACTTTTAACCCATCAGCTGTCTGAGAGCTCCATAATCTAGTATAAATCCCAGTACTAACTCCAAAAAAAGAAAAAAGAAGAAGAAAAAATAACTCCAGCCAAATACACTCCCCCAAAGACTCCGTCATCACTGCATCTCGATCGTTCCAGGAGGCTTGCTAGTGATATTATACGTGACGCAAGTGACACCGTCAACCTCATTGACGATGCGGGTCGAGATCCTGTCGAGGAGCTCCGGCTTCATGTGGTAGACCGTGGCGGTCATAAAATCGGTTGTTACAACCGCACGGAGAATGATGATGTATCCATACTCACGTTTGTCACCCTTTTTTTTTTTTTTTTGAATCTTGTGTTAGCGAGAGCACTTTAGAAGACAGTAGTGAAAATCACTGTTGCGCAGGATCTTACCATGACACCAACTGCCCTGCTCGTATCAAGCGCGGCATACGCCTGGCTGATTTCGTTGTAGATGCCAGCCTCCTTGATCATGCTAATAAAGATGTGGTCGGCCTTGCGGGCGATCTCAACACGCTCGCGGGTAACCTCTCCCAGGATACGAATGGCAATGCCAGGTCCAGGGAAAGGGTGCCTCATGACGAGCTCCTCGTTGATCTTGAGCTCCCGGCCCATGGCACGGACCTCGTCCTTGAAAAGCTCCCTCAGGGGCTCGATCAGCCTCAGGCCCTGGCCTTCCATCATCCTCTTGGGAAGGCCACCGACGTTGTGGTGGGTCTTGATGGTGGCAGACGGTCCCTTGAAGGAAATGGACTCGATGACATCTGGGTACAGGGTTCCCTGCAAGAACCATTCGACCTTGCCGGCGTTGGGCGTGTTCTCGGCTGCCTTCTCGATCTTGATGGCCTCCTCCTCGAAGATGTCGATGAAGGTGTTACCGATGAACTTGCGCTTCTGCTCAGGGTCCTCGACTCCCTTGAGACCCGAAAGGAACCGCTCCGAAGCATCTGCGACCGTAAGGTTGATTCCAAGGTGATCCTGGAGGGCCTTCTTGACCTCAGCACACTCATTGTGACGCATGACACCTTGGTCCACGAGCACGGCGTGGAACCTGTCGCCAATGGCCTCCTTCACTGAAAAGGGGAAGTCGGTCAGCAAAAGACGCCCGGTGAAGGTGCATGAAAGAGACTGAATACGGAGGTGATGGATGTAATCCAGAGTTCAGGAACACTCACTCAGCTTAGCGGCAACAGTAGAATCGACACCACCCGATACGGCACCAATAACCTGAGCCTTGTCACCGATCAGATTCCGGATGCGAGCGATCTCCTGCTCGATGAAGTTGTGCATGTTCCAGTTCTGTTGGGCGCCGCAGATACCGACGGCAAAGTTGCGCAGCAGATCCAGGCCGCGGCGGGTGTGAGTCACCTCTGGGTGGAACTGCACACCAAAGATGGGCTGGGACTCGTGGGCGATGGCGGCAAATGGAGAGTTTGTGGTGGTCGCAATGGTCTGGAATCCGGTGGGCAGCTGGCTGAGCTTGTCGCCGTGGCTCATCCAAACCTGGAGAGAGTCGTCTCCCATACCGTTGAACAGCTTTTCGGCCTGGCTGTTCTTCTGCGGCGTAAGGTCGGCGTGACCGTACTCGCGCTCAGTGCCAGCCACGACATTGTCCTTGCCCAGACGCCAAGCCAGCTCCTGGAGACCGTAGCAGATACCCAGCACGGGGACTCCGAGGTCAAAGAAAGCCGGGTCGGCATGCGGGGCGTCCTTGTCATAGACGGAGTAGGGACCTCCAGATAGGATGATGCCCTTGGGCTTCCATGTCAAGTCCGAGAGCTTGGTTGTGCATGGCAGCATCTCACTGTAGACGTTGCATTCTCTTAACCTCCTCGTGATGAGGTGAGTGTATTGTGAGCCAAAGTCAAGAGTGAGGATGGTCTGATTATTGGTACTGTTAATAACATGAACAAGTAGTTGGATGAAGGTATTGTATCTATCATGTGTGACTCTAATTGTAAAAATAAAAAACCACTCACGTCGTATGTTTGGTGAGGCGCGGCCGCCTGCTCAGTTGTTGAAGACATTTTCTTTACGCTGAAGGGTATATGATTGATGAGAAATCTAATTTGTTTTAAGAGAATTGTTCAGGGGGGAAAAATGCTTTATTGGATTAAACACTTGTTGAAGAAAAAGCAAGAGAAACTAGACAAGTACGACTAGGAGGAGACACCAGAAATATTTTTTTTCTCTGCTTTTAAGTCGCGAGCTATTGCAGACGCGCCCAGGTTACCAGCATATCGAGGGGTAGACGCTGCTGTAGGTCGCCCTGTGTAAGTGACTTTGGTGGGGGATGCTCCACTTCCATGACACTGTCGCAAATAAGGTGGAAAAAAAAAAAAAAAAAAACTCTTATCAAATTGCCGATAAGCAATTGGACCGGGGTACCTGACAAGCATCCATGCGACATCGGTCTTTCTTTTCTTCCTTGGCATCATCTGAATTGCAACCACAATTGTGTTTGCTGTAAACGTCTTTTGGCAGGTTCAACATCTTTGCCCAAAGGATAGAGGTTATCCGATTTTGACAAAATATAAAATACAGTGATAAACTTCCATCGCTACATAGCCTCAATGGCTGGATCATAGCCCTTCCATCATGCGATTTCCTCACCATAGCCTTTCCACCTGCATCCGAAGATGTATAAGCACTCAGCCCAACGGCATCGAAAACATCGTACGACAATCCAGCCCTTCACAATGTTTCCACCGAAAATTCCCATCACCACTGCAGCGTCAGTGTGGGTTCTCATCCTCTAGCTTAACGCGACAGCAGCAGCAACAACATCAACGGGGAGCACCTGAACCCCTAGCTGGAGATCCGGACAGGACACAACACCACCCGGGCGGAAACAGCACCACTGGAACTAGCAAGAAGGCAACCAAGAAACGCGCCAAGGGCCGCGGCAAAAATCCGCTACGGGCCATTGCTATCAAGGCCCAGAAGCAACCCTCTACGAGCACGCGAGATGTCGGCAAGAGGCACGCGTCGTCGGACGAACCTGCGCTCCCCAACACCAATGAAGGTGCGGGCGCCTCGCTCGTCACAGCTGTCTGCGTGGCCGAGGGCTTCAACATGGACGGCGTGACGCGCATCCTCTCGGCACACGGCTATTCGCTCGACCCCGAGGGCACCGGCTTCGAGCCGCAGGAAGTGGTGCACGCGCGCGCAAAGGGCCAGGGCGACATCTTCGTCTTCCCCTCGGGTACCGTGGTGGCCTGGTCGCTGCCAACCGACGTCGTCGAGTCGCTGGCCGCCGAGACGCTGCTCCCGGCGGCACAAGAGCCGCACGTGGCCAGCCTCGAGACCGAAGACCTGTACTTTGTCACAGACCCGGACCGAGAGGTTAGCGCCGTCAAGGGTGACGATACGGTGGTATTGGGCACGCGGCGGGAGCTGCGCGATGGGGACCGTTTGGACACGACGTTGGCGCAGATAGCCTTCTCGTCGGGCCTGGCGCAGAGCACCAAGCTTGCCGTGCTTGAGGCGTGCCTGACCGACTACTTCAAGTCGATGCGGCGGCTTCCCGAGAACCTGTCGCGAGGATCTGATCTCCGTCTGAATAATCGCAGTTTTATCTTGCAAAAGACTGGCGAGTTGCTCAGTCTGCGGGCGCAGCTCAATCACTACTCGGAGCTCACCGACTCCCTGCCGGACATCTTCTGGGAGAACCGGGGCTCGGACGAGTTGAATCTCGAAAGCTACTTTGACCAGGTTGGCAAGTCGCTAGACATTCGCGTCCGTATTCGCATCCTGAATGAGAAGATGGACTACGCCCAAGAAATGGCCTCTGTGCTCCGTGAGATGGCGGCACAAAAGCATGGGACGCGGCTCGAATGGATCATTATTATTCTCATTGCCGTCGAAGTCATGTTCGAGTTGCGGCGTGTATACATAGAGTCGACGTCCAGTCGACATGAAGGAGACGACGACTAATGCTGCTTCCGAAAAGGGGGAGCGTGTACATTTTATGTGCAGTCTCTTGTATATGAATTCTGTTTTCGTTATATTGAAAAGATACCCCTTTCGCTTTTGTCCATAATATCTCAACTTCATTCCTTTCTCGTACGTATCCAACCAGCTTATTTCAGTGTGGCCCAATGAACATCTTTAGCTTTCTACCGCGTGCTTTAAAGTAGAGTATTCTTTCATAAACATGATAACCTGCCGCTGAAACTACATCTGCCCCAACCGTCAGTAAATTCACCCCTCAATAACTTCACTCTACTCAACTGTACCTATTCTATATATACCTACCGACAAACCAAGCAAAAGTCCTTTGCATGGAAGTTAGATCCAAAGCGCCTGGTGAATTTTCTACCAAAATACCTCAACAGGTAGATATTTACTTACTTGGAGCATCTTGCTGTTAACAAGACAACATGTAGTTGCAGTACACGCAAGCCAATGACCAAACATCATCTCCGCTGTTGTCCCCATCCTTGCTCCTCGGGCTACTAGCTTCACTTTAAGAGTTACCCGCTAGGTCTTCGCCTCTACGAGTCCTTTTGGATTAACCAATTTATTTTTCTAGAAATTCCCGTCTCTACACATGACTCGGATATAATCCCCGATGTTTGTTATTAGACACAATTTACGAGTTAGAATAGTATACTAGCATAAAGCACACTATAAATAGGTAGGTTATATCATACTTAAATAGTTAATGATTCAAACATTGCTTCCTTGAAAAAAATGTGCGGACAGGTGACGTTTATAAGTTTGCTGGGAAACCAAATGTATAAAGCTGCGGTCCAGCTTTTTATTTTTTTTATCAAGCGGGACCATTTTATGTCACTTTTGTTACCCTTTCTAACTCGTCCCCTTTGAACTCCGGCATTTAAATTGTAACTTGTAACTTGCAAATTGTTTTTTGTTTCTTTCTTTTTTCTTAACCCCAACCTCTTGTATCATACGAAGATCACTACCAATTTCTGAAAATGGTATCTTTTACTAAATTTTCTGCACTTATCGCCTTTACTACAGCCGTTGTTGGCAAACCACCATCGGCGACTTTCAGGGTCTATTTTACCAACAAGGAAATCGGCAAATTGGAAGCATCACAGCAAATTCAGGTTTCAAAGAAGTGGGAAGCGATGTA
This sequence comes from Pyricularia grisea, assembly GCF_004355905.1. NCBI lineage: Eukaryota > Fungi > Ascomycota > Sordariomycetes > Magnaporthales > Pyriculariaceae > Pyricularia > Pyricularia grisea. The sequence continues at coordinate 1,356,079 of NW_022156719.1, read as the reverse complement.
TAACGACCTGGGAACGTCTCTGCTGTGGCAATCCACTGGTTACATAGCGGGGCCGAAAGATGCCGAAGGGAACTGGGCGTTGGTTTCCAGTGACCCCGATAAAGAGCAAAAGTGGTCGATTGTACAATATCTTTTTGCGGGAGATGAATTTCGACAAATGGGGACCAATTACAACAGATGGTTTGAACCGAAGACTGGGGGAAATCCTCCATCCCGGCAGACTGATAATAAGATTGTGTATCCTCACACATATTGAGCAGTAAGATAGATGGGTGTTGATACATAGAGTAACAACGGTTGATATTGTATGCCTGGTCCCGTAGTAACCTGATAATAGAGGGTATAAGGGGTTTCGGAGCCACTGACGCTCTATTGGTGTTGTTCAACCTGATAGTATAAGTGTCTCCATTGCCGTTCGCCGTTGCTTTCTTCGTTGATCCGCAGCCGTGCGACGACCTCGGCACTTCAGACACCACCACGCATCACAGCCTCGTTTCGGAGGAGGCATATGCTCTTCGCGCCTCCACGATGTGCTCGGCCAGTAAGACCGGGAAATCTTCCAAGAAACACCCGAGTTTTATACCGGACTCATCGAGATGGATCACGGCCAGTTTGGTGGTCCACATCTTATCGCCGTCCTTGTTCAAGCCATGCTCGCACTCTCAGTGAAAATTTGAAATTTCACAGTATCCACTACTGGGACTTTCCTTGGGCAACACATACATGTGAAAACGAGCCGAACTTGTCTGGATCTGAGCTAGGAGTGAGCACAGCCCGAGGATCGTCATCAGGCTTGGAAATAGCACAAACTCGACAGATGTGCGCAAGCCAGCGTTGGACTTGATGACCAGAAGCGTCGGTCGAAAGTCAGTTTATATTCGGGATCGCATCTTGATTTATATCCTTCAAAGGAGGCTCCTACACCTCGGATTTCAGGTCTTCGCCTAGAAGTTGCGAAGAATGTTGTTGGTTTGTGCAGCATCGAGGTGCAACCTCTTTCCATCCAGGGGTAGGTAGAGCCGTCTGTTGTAAGAAATTAGTTTTGAAAAAAAAAAGTAAGAAAAGGTGCCTCCTTTGCAGTCTTGATGTAGAGTTAGTATCAGCTGGAAGTATTTTGGTGTGGAGCAGTATCGGATAGTAGGAAACCATGACTTTAGATTTTCGTTTTTGTACATAACTTTGCATATCCTTCTGGTGTAAAGCCTTGCTCACACAGAAAAATAAACAACAACAGTATATGATTTGCAGCGCACGTCTAAACAGGCAAAACAAAAAAGAAACCATTAACGACAAACGTCATCAATTTTGCTTCAGGAATGGTGGGCGGTACTGATTAAAGGAATATGATTAAAGCACATCCGCCGTTTCCTTTAAAGACTTGCCATTTCCGACGATTTCCCTTGGTGACGCCACCCCAAATAAGTTGACAAAAGAGAAAGAGAAGGGAGGAAAAAAAAGAGAGCAAGTTGAACAAGAAATTAAAAGAAACACAGGCCTTTGTTCTCTCCCAGTGGGCCTCAAGAACACGCCCAAAGAATGCACTAGGTCCCTCAATGTTATCGCAGACTCAAAATGGGAGCTATCAAACCTGGGGGTTTGCTGCTCTGAATTTTTTTCGCACCGTTTGGACCCAAAGCCCATGACACGCCTTCACAGATACTCTCAAGAGGGAGGCCTGGGTTGTGATCCCATTTGAACGGGCGATGGGGTTGCGTGAGGGAAGCTGGCTGAACTTGAGCTATGCCTTTGTTGCGCGCCCATCATACCGTTCATTGGTACTGGAGATGGTCCACCCGCACCGGGGAGCCCTACTGGGGTTGCAACTTGCGCCCTCGGGCTTGGAGACATGTGCTGTTGCTGCTGCTGCTGCATCATGACAGGGTTGTGTTGCTGCTGAGCGCGATTAGCCGCAAGCTGCTTTTGCATATCAAAGTTTCCCTTGAGCCCAATGCCTGCTAGTCCGGCATTCATGCCAACGCCGCCCCCGCCTTGCATTTGCTGCTGGGCCGACCGGCGCGATTGCTCCATTATCTGATTTTGCTGCGACTCCGACATGTGCGTGTGGAAACCTGAAGGTCCCAGAGATGGCGTCATCCCTTGGTGCGCTCCGTTGGGGGTCATTGCCTGGTTGCCCGACATGGGGTATCTATGGCCCTGGCCTGGCTGCGGACCGGGAGACGCAGCGTACTGTGGGAAGCGAGGCTGCTGTGGCATTTGCTGTGGGTGCGGGTGATGCTGTTGTTGCATCGGACTGTAAGAATGTTGCTGAGGCGTAGGTTGCGGTGGGTGCGCAGCACGTGGTGGCATATTCGGCTGGCCATTAGCATATTGCTGCGGATATCCAGGTCGCTGTCCAGCATGCTGTTGGTGATACATGGGTTGGTGGTGCTGGGGTGGCGGGGCCTGTTGTGGTGGATAGCCACTGGCGAAGCCCTGGTTGCCACTGGGGAATCTACGCTGTGGTTGCTGTGCCTGAGTAGGTGTGCCAGCTGGGGAACCATGTACATAGCCAGGGTGTGCCGCCATACGTTGCGCCTGGCCCTGTCCCGGTGTGCCGGAATATGGCATGCCATTGTGCCCGTAAGGAGCGGGAGCCTTGGGGTTTTGGGGCGCATATGCTGACGAGTACCCATTGGGCTGGCGGTACTGCTGAGACGAAGAAGGTCGGTGCTGAGGGTGAGGTGAATGTGACTGGTGCTGTACATGGGACGGGTGCTGAACCATCTGGGGAGGTATAGCACTCGTCATGGGTGGTCTCTGATGCAATGGAGAAGGCTGAGCTCGCACTGGACTTTGCTGATAGAACGAAGGAGCTCCCGAGTTGGGTGTAGGCTGCCTATTCTGCGTGGCGTAGTATTGCTGGTTAACATAAGGCACACCACCAGAGACGCTTGGTGTCCTGTGGGGCTGTTGTCGAGGAGCGTTGGCCTGCATATGCTGCTGCTGTTGCTGTTGTTGCTGCTGCTGGCGTGCCTTGACCACCGACTCATCCTCCTCATTGATTCCTTGGCGGATGTCAGTCCTGATCTCCAGCTTTGTGCTGATAAAAAGGTCGCCAAGTTTGTCACCATCAAGCCTCGACAAAGCATAAGGTGGCAGATCAATGATTATGTCGAGAAGCGCATTCTTCAGTTTCATATACACCTCCGTTTCCTCGGCACCTGGCTGCTGAACGAGAGATCCGTTGTAAAGCATATCCGCACCAACAGGGTCGGTCGACCGTCGATCTTTGCTTGTCGGTAATGCGAGATGGCGATTGCGTTGGTGCGATGCGAGAGTTTCAATGAGGTCTGAAGCTTCCATGAGCTTATCGTCAATGCTCTTCTCCTGTTTTGAGTCTTTGCTGGGGCCGTCTTCCAGACTAGGATCAATTAGCCCGTCCCAATTCCGGATAGCCTCTTCAACGGCAGCCACGTCAACATCATCGTGTGGGATCTCGTTCGAGCTCTCCTGGGGCGCGTCATCTAATCCCTCCTCGGCGTCGACCATCCGTTGCAAGTGACGCTGCCCAGTACGCTGCCACCATATGCGACTGGCATGATTGGACGGAATTACCGCAGACGTGTCGTCCTTTGCGGGAGCAAAGCTGGTGAACGCCCTGCGAAACAAGGTTTCCATTTCGGACATTTCGAGTTCCACAGTCGAGGGCTTGTGTCCAGCCAAGCTTTGAGCTCGCTCTCGTTGCTTGGTCTTGATCTGCGAGTGAGAAGAGGGCGTCGCATTGCTGTAATCAATCCACTGGCCAACGGCAACATGCTGGGAAAAGTAGGTTAGTCCAGCTTTGTGCGGGCACTTGTACACAGGATCAGGCTGGTGAAACCCGAGGACGTTGCTCTTGGTGGTGCTCTTGCTCGATTTCGGCGCCTGGAGAGGAGGAAGATTGGCTGCAGGAGGATAAAGCTCCCCAAGAGTAGGTGCCCTTTTCGCTTTCTTCTTGGGAGAATGAGGGGTTACTCTCGTTGCGATAATGCCCTGAGGAAGCTTCGCCGTCGAGATGGACTTCAATAATCCCTCAGGGTGGGTTGATGTTCTGACGGGCAGTTGCAGGTTGGTGTACAGTGTCTTGCCGTGAGGAGCAAGCCCATAGACCGACAAAGCGTATCTGCTCTCAGGTTGCTCTCCAGAGAAGCGCTGGCTAGCCTGCGCAGGAGTCTCAGGGTAGGCTATCTCGCGCTGGTAAAGGTCAAGGGCCTTCTTCCTAAAGTCAAGAACATGGTTGAGCTGCTCGTCGAAGTTTTGCGCATCCTCGCCAGAGGTTGCTTCCTGCAACGCCTCAACTGCATCGTTTACCGCGCGCTTCACGTCCGCTACCAAGTCGTCCAATTTGGCGTAATCGCCTCGAGACATCTTGTCCTGAATTGACTGCGAGGCACTAGGCTCATCGGCCTTTTGCCTTTTAGCTTGAGGCTCTCCGGAAGAAGACGATTCCGAGATAGGTCGGCTAAGTATCAAGTTGTTCGCATCAAAGCTGTACAGATGGCGACGAATGTTAGCAGTCCAGTCCCAACGCAAACGTTAAACATTATCCAGGTGGTTGGAGATGCCAGAAAGTGACATTTTTAGCCTCGCATAGCAAAGCTGAAGTTGAGTCCGCAGAGTCGATAAGACGATTAGAAAATGGCGTACCGGCGCAAAACCTCGAAAACATTGCGAACTAGCTCCCTCTCGTCTCGTTTTGGAGGCTGCTGTCCATTGGTCGTGAGCTGCAAGTCATCGAGCGAATTGGACTTTGGAGCTGTTTCGTCATCGTTCGCATCGCGCTTCCTTTTGCTTGAAGATGCCGACGATTCGGGAGATGCAGGCAGCGACGGGGTGCTCAGGCCGTTGACCTGGACGGGAGCAACGGCCGCCATGGTTGAGGAAAAAGCGGGCAGCGTTCCCCGAGACCGCGAAAAATCAATCGCGGGTGTCGATTGAACGGGGAAAAATTTCGTTGCGGTCGCGGCTGCGCTGGGCCGAATCGTTGATGCGCAAAATGGGGTCGATGGACGCAGGCGCAGGAGTGGGCTGGTTTTGTTGCTGCTCGCCGGCGGTGGTTTTTTTTTCGTCGCGCTTCGCGTTCGTTCGCGAGGGATGCTAGGTATGTGGAGGATGGACGGGGTTTTGCTACTGCTGTGTGCAGACGTGGTCCGGGCCAAGGTTTGGTACAACTCTAAGGAATCCACAGAGGTCAAACTTGGACAGCTAAATCGTCCAGATCCATAAATATGGATGCATCACCTCAAAAGATGGATAAGAAAGAAGATATTTGGACAGACTGTCTAGTCTGTAATTTTATCTCGATTGATTCCAAGCCTCCCTTGTTCGTTTCTTGCGGGAGTGAAGCAACCAACGTACGTGCTCTGGAACAGCAAGAGGAAGGAAGGGTCAGGCGGATTGGCTACCACCTTGCACGCCCTTGCGAGTCCGGCACGAAAACCAGGCCTAACTTTCACGCCAATCCAAAACCGGCCTAGCGCCGAAACCGAGTGCACGTGATCGTATCACTACGTATAGCATAGCCTGTACATGTCACCGGTTGGGTTGTCGTACAAGCGATTGCGGACAAGTGCAAAGAGTCAATTCTGTTGTAGCTGGACTCTGACATGTTCTGCAATCAACATGACAAAGTTGGCATTACAATCACTTTCAATTTATCATTCAAGAAATCAAATTGAATAGGCAGTAAATTCTTATGTGAATATCTGTACCGTACACTAGCAAACCGTTCCACCGAAGAGGTCGTGTGTGCTGAGACCAGTTTGTAATGATCTGTCCCCTGATTAAGCAATGAAACCCAAAACTCTGAATAGAGGAAATGCGAAAAGACACAAAGGAAACTAGTTGGAGTCGGCCCTGTGCGTCCAGGTTATGCCAAATAAGAAAATGGTACACAAGGTACACAATACTAAGGTACGCGTCCTCATTTAAGGGTTACGGTCGTTGGATTCACGACCATCCGCATCGAAGACACTTCAAGAGTCATCTGTTTATTTGGCCTTGGCAAGACCGACAGTTCCCTTTTCAAGGTCGTAAATGGAGTAGTAGCGGCGGAGGAATGCATCGCCCAGGATAGCAAGAGGACCGACAGGCTCGGGAATATCCATAGCCATGAAAGTCGAAATGCAGCTGCCCGACACCTCCAGAATGTAATCGTAGGCGCTGATAGGGAAATCGTACCCGCTGAGCCTGAAGGTGATATCCGGGAGATCCTTGCGCTTGTCGCAGTCAATCGAGTACTGGCCGTTGTAGCCCTTCTTGGCGCCAATCTGACTGTTCAGAAGCTCAGCAAGCTGGCTGGGGAGGGCGATGAGCGAGGTGCCGGTGTCGAGGATCACACCGGTGTTGTCGAGCTCAGCAACCTCGTCGCCAAGGGCAATGGCGTCGAGATCAACCTCCCAGTAAGCCTTCCTACGCAGGGGGATCTCGGTGATCTTGCCATCGATGTGGTCCTTGTTGACACCACCAAAGACAACCTCAGACTCCGACTTCTCATCAGCGAGGTAGAAGGCAAACACAGGCTCATCGATGAGCTTCTGGTCGACCATGGCGTAGAATGGTGGCACGATCCTATTCACCGACAGCCTGTCGAATCCCATGCCGAGGATTCCGTCAAATCGGCCGAAAGCAAAGGCCAAGCCAGGCTCCTTAGTAGCCTCGGCGAAGTCAAGGTTCTTGATCTTCAGGTCACCGATGGTCATAACATCGTTGGAAACGAAACCCTCCATGCTGCCGGAGCCATATTGGATCTTAAACTCGGTGCCGTTCTTCTTGTAGGTCGACGAAGAAGACGACTCGTACTTGTTGTGAAGATAGCAAGCGATAGACCCGCAAGAGGAGGAGGGAACCCAAAGGTTAGAGCTTCCAGTGTCAAGAATGACCTTGAAAGTCTGGGGAGGAGTGCCGATGGTGATCTCGGAGAAGTCTGTACGTGATACGACATTGGTCAGCGGGTGTCATAACAAAGGGATGGAAGAGGGGGCTGAACAGGTGCTTACACTGCGCGTTCATGAAGTTGCTGATCGGCACGGGGTGGTTGCCGCTGGCCTGAACGGCATCGTTGGTGAAAACAGCCTGCTGGTGAGCTTCAGGGCGGATGCCGAGGTACTTCTGGCCGAGACCTTTCATCTGTGCACTGAGATCAAAGGTTTTCTAAACAGCGAGACTGGATTAGTTTCAAATAACGGTGACATGACCCATGATCTGTTAAAGGGACGAGGCTACTGACAAGCTGGTCCTCCAAGGGAATCTTCTTCATCTTCAGCTTGTGGACACCGGCCTCGGCGGTGCCAAGCAGCACAGCTGCTGTCATGATAGCACCCTTCATGATGGGCGGTGTTGTCGCGTAGCTATCGGGATTGCGAAAGGAATAATATCAGACGGTGGAATTAAGATGAAAAGAGAAGAGGAAATACCTGTAAACCCAAAGCTGATGGAAAACTTCGGGTCACAGATGTATTGAATGAATTAGGGAATGTGTTGTGGCTACTGATGGTTGATTGATGATGCAAGAGAGCAGAGCAACACAGGCGAGAGCGAAAGCTGGGGGCGGGTGCGGAGACCCATGACTGGTTATAAGAGTGGGCGCGGAGGCAGCCACCCTTGGTTGCGCGGCTGGCCTCGCCCGTGACCTGTCCGTTCCTACAGATGACGCAGGAGAATGCAAGCCCAAACGGATCCCCTCCTTCTTGGCAATCAAAAGTGGGTGGCTGTGGCAACCATTGGGCCGGTCCGTTTATCCCGATTCGCTTTCCGACGTGAGGCCTTGATGACATAATCTAACATGTTTTGAGCTCTGACTTCCCCTTGGAGATGGATCTCATTTGGCCGCAGCTGCCCCATTGGAGTTGGCCAGCCGAAACTGGATGGGACCTGTGAATGGCAGCGAGTTGCCACAGGTACCGCCTACCTTAACCTTGCTTACCTGCTAAATAGTACTTCATACAATGAGCTTTGCTTGGTCATTGTGGTGGATCAAAAGCCACCAAGCTATCAGTCAATGCAACAACCATGGCATGTCACCACACCCTTACCGGTAGGTACCAAGGTGATGTTAATCTGGCAAGCTGGGTAACGTACCCCTACGGATCGACTGGTAACACCGACAGCTGCTTGCTAAGGAAGCCGCGGTTGAGCTAGCTGTAGCTCAAAGCTCAAAACTGCGCCATTGAAGCTTCAGCAGACGCCCCCCACCCACCTGGAGCTTCCATCCATAATGCACAACAATGAAAACCAGACATCCTAGCGACCTTGATTTGTAGCCGCCGTTGCTTGTGTCGCGTGAATTACCTTAATTCAATGAACCAGCAAGGTCGAACTCGCGTACCTACTTTTTGCCCTTGAATCTTCCTAGGTAGGTACGCAACAGTCAACAAAAGCCAACCTACCCGGTACTGCTTCGTACCTACGTGGTAGACAAGCCAAGGTTATTGTCTCAGTTAAGCCATGGTATTTGTTGGGTGGATCGCCCGAACAGCGGGCCAATGCCTATACCGCCTGTATCTCCACTTCATCCAATGTCAATCAACGATATCAATCAACCTGACGGGCCTTGAGGCGTAGGCGCGATTGTGTCGAGACGCGTGCATTTTCTCAGTGGTACGATATCAACTATCACCACCGACTCATCATTCTAGTTATTCCTGAATATTTGCCACTCGAATACTTGCACCGTAGATTCCCCAAGGCTTGCATTCACCACAAGCTGGTAGTAAATAACTGCACACTACACCAAGAGTTTGCAATGAGCCAGCTGATTTCTGAGCTGAGTCGTGAAGTCCCCCATGTTGTTAATCAGACCAAAAACACGAATTGGCCCTGCTTTCGCATTAAGGTTTACTCACTGAAGTAGAAACAGGTGGCCGACGTCGGAGACTAGCTTCTTGAGGGTCAGGGTCTACATGATCAACTTTACTGTAATTGGTAACGAGTCATACCCCACTATGTAGTCTGTGGCGACCTCATAGGATGGATGTTCCTGCAGCAAGGTGCCCCTCCATAGATTTTCTAGCACCTTGACGGTTGAAATTTTCTTCTCGGCGCGAGCTTTTCCCTGCCTCTCTTGAGTTCTTGACATACCTGCCTTACCCAACTTACTGTTTAGTTGTCATTTTGCTCTTTGCTCTTTGCTCTTTGACCTTTTATCCTTTCTATTCTTGCTTTCCCAGCAGCCCATCAGCCCTTCCACCGTATTACCAGAGCAAATTCGCAACAACCGCAAACATGGCCGAGGCAACATACGCATTGTCGGCTACTCACAAGGAGGTTTGTTGGCGCTCATGGCTAGAGTCACTATGAAGAATAGCATTGGGCTGACAGATGAAATTTCCACGTAGATGCTCGAGAAGTCCCTTCTCGACTCTGACCCCGAGGTCGCTGAGATCATGGTAAGTTCTTATATACCTAATTCTATGGTGCCGTGAGCCATCCCTCGTATACCGTTGACTCCTTACTAACTTTCATGGACAGAAACACGAGATCCAGCGTCAGCGCGAGTCCATCATCCTTATCGCCTCCGAGAATGTCACGTCTCGGGCTGTCTTCGATGCCCTTGGTTCGCCTATGTCGAACAAGTACTCCGAGGGATACCCAGGCAAGCGCTACTACGGTGGCAACCAGCACATTGACGAGATCGAGCTCCTCTGCCAGCGCCGTGCTCTCGCTGCCTTCAACGTCACCGAGGACAAGTGGGGTGTCAATGTTCAGTGCCTGAGTGGCAGCCCTGCCAACCTTCAGGTTTACCAAGCCATAATGCCTCCCCATGGCAGGCTCATGGGTCTGGACCTCCCTCACGGTGGTCACTTGAGCCACGGCTACCAGACTCCTCAGCGAAAGTAAGAACAGAAGTGCCTCTTCTAGCGGCGGCATGAGTGACTAACATGTTCATCTAGGATCTCTGCTGTTTCGACCTACTTCGAAACCATGCCCTACCGTGTCGACCTTGAGACTGGCATCATCGACTACGATCAGCTCGAGAAGAACGTGGTCCTTTACAGGCCCAAGATTCTGGTGGCTGGTACATCGGCCTACTGCCGTCTGATTGACTACGAGCGCATGCGCAAGATTGCCGATCTCGTTGGTGCTTATCTGGTCGTTGACATTGCTCACATTTCTGGCCTGGTCGCCTCGGGTGTGATCCCCTCGCCATTCCTTTACGCCGATGTTGTTACTACCACCACGCACAAGTCTCTCCGTGGCCCTCGTGGCGCCATGATCTTCTTCCGCAGGGGTGTTCGTTCCGTCGACCCCAAGACTGGCAAGGAGATCATGTATGACCTCGAGGAGCCCATTAACTTTTCAGTCTTCCCCGGTCACCAGGGCGGTCCCCACAACCACACCATCACTGCTCTCGCTGTCGCCCTCAAGCAGGCAGCCACGCCCGAGTTCAAGGCATACCAGCAGCAGGTCGTCGACAACGCCAAGGCGTTGGAGAACAGCTTCAAGGAGCTCGGCCACAAGCTCGTCTCGGACGGCACCGACTCCCACATGGTCCTGGTTGACCTCCGCGCCCACTCCCTGGATGGTGCTCGTGTTGAGGCTGTCCTCGAGCAGATCAACATCGCCTGCAACAAGAACAGCATTCCCGGCGACAAGAGCGCCCTTACCCCCTGCGGTATCCGTATTGGCACCCCGGCCATGACCAGCCGTGGCTTTGGCGTCGAGCACTTCAAGCGCGTCGCCAAATACATCGACGAGAGCATCAAGATTTGCAAGGACGTGCAGGCTGCTCTGCCCAGGGAGGCCAACAAGCTCAAGGACTTCAAGGCCAAGGTTGCTTCGGGTGAGGTTTCCAGGATCAACGAGCTCAAGAAGGAGATTGCGGCCTGGTGCCAGACTTTTCCCCTCCCTGTTGAGGGCTGGCGCACCGACGCCGGTATTTAAGTGCTGGCATGATAATTTAATCACCATGGGGAGCATTCAACAGCAATGAATCCAGGCATATACTGGCGTTGTGTAGATTCAACCTACCGCAGGGTCCTGTTGACATCAAGAATGATGGAGGCAGTGCTTTGTCGTCATATAAGTCAGCTGGTGTGGTTTACCTCTTGTTTGTTTTATTTTTGCTTTAATTTGGTATCGGTTCAGGGAAAATATGGGTTTAAAATGGGAGCAAAAAAAAATCTTCTGCATGGGAAAGGCGTTGCAATCTGTTCAACTTAGGGCAACTGGGTATAGTGCGGGAGTTAGGCATCGTGATAACTGCTTCAACGCAGTTCTGGCAAGAAAAAAAAAGTCATATATTCGGCTTATGCAGCCGCTTTTCACACACAATTGAAACAACAAATAAACACCAACACCAGATATAGCTGTGCCAGTCTTCATGACTTCCATGAAAATTGAATTAACCTTTTGACGATTTAGTCAGTCTACAAAATGACAGTGTGAGCAAAATCCGTCCCGCATCGGTACACAAAAGTACAAGCTCACGATCATGTAACGAGGATTGGCGGTTAAATATGTCACGGTTGATGAGGATCGACATGAAATTACAGATGGGCGCAGAGCACTAGGTTGACAAGTTCAACAGACCAGCAAAATCACCACAAAATGACCCCCTTACTGTAATCTAGTTCAATCAACTTCCAATTTTCTTGGTCCACGCGAGAGCGACGTGAGCAGGTTGATATAAAAATGTTTTGGGAATTGGAGGCTCTATGCTTTTTCGAACTTGGATTTAAGTTACTCGAGTTGAGATACAAAGCAGTATTCAAACCCTTCCACAAAAAAAAGAGATTCCAGTCCAAAGCAGCTCAATATACAACCAACCATAACTTCTGCATGCAAGACCCCTTGTCCTATGCCTAGGTAGATATATGACGAATTTCACGTGCTGAAAGTAGCACCCCTGAGTAGGTGACGGGGTACCATCCAAGGGAATGGAAGGCAGGAATAACGTGGGCGTTAGAGGACAAGGACGATTGATTTGATACATTGATATAGAATAATCGTTTTGGTATGGACCCATAGAATGCCGTACAAACAAGAAGAAGGATGGCGCATTGCAAAAGTTTCAATGGCGCCTGAGGTCACCTGCCCGCCCGCCCGCCCGCCAAAAAAAGAGAGTAAGCAAAATAGACATAGAAAAAAAGTAGACAATAACGAACTTAGAAACATAAACTGAGCTCCAGGGGGATCAGGCTGCCGGAAACACAACAAGTGGAAAACCTCACAAGGTTAACACGACTCTCAGGTTCGGACTGTAAGATTCCAGCGGGCAACAAAGTCCTTGTTTGATATGTTCTTGAACGGACTCTCCTTTATCTTTCTCCTCCTGTATCACCCGTTCATCCCTTGTTTTCGACCCGCGACGCCTAGCAACAAACAACAGTAAACAAAAAAAAAAAAAAAAAAAAAAAAGAAAAGAAAATCCCCACGGTAAAATGTCTGATGTACACAAACCAAAAGAACATACCTGACCATAAAAGCCTGTGGTCAATCCTTGTAGAAAAAAAAAGAAAGGCAGACACGTTGGAGACTTGATAGCTCCCATTTCCATGTCCAAAAATAAAAGAAACCCTGGAAAGCAATTTGGGGTCTCCAAAACCCCCCTTATTTTTATGAATTCTCTGGGCTCATCATATCCACACCCTCATCCTTGTCAGTATGACTGTTATTCCCCAAACTCTGCATGCTCTCAACTCTCTCCATCGTAGGCGCCAGCACCAACGCTGGGTTCGTCGGCCCCGGTTTGGGCTTCTTAGACTTCTCGGGCGTTGTGTTGACGCCATTGGTCGCTGCGGCGGCTGCTGCTGCTGCCGCCGCCGCCGCGGCGTCCGCTACATTCTTACCCGCCGTGATCTGCGCCAGGCCCGATTCTAGCTTCTTCTTCTTCTTGGCCAGCGCGATCTGCTCCTTAGGTGGCCGCTTCTGCGGCGAAACAATCTTGCCCGTAGCGCCCAGGCGAGGACGGGGCCGCCGCTGCTTGACAGGCAATTCCTCATCTTCGATGAGCGGAGAGTCACCATTGGCATGCAGTTTAGCCAAGAAGAAGTTCTTGACCAATCCAATTTGTTCCTGGATGTTCTCCTTGGTGACCGGTTCCAGCGGAGGCAGCGGTTCAAGAAGTTCCATATCAGCGGCTCCAGGCACTTGCGCCTGGCTCTGAGCATTTGCGTAGACGCGTCTTTGCAGCAGGTGCAGTGGCACAGAGAGAAAGTCAAGTCCCAATTCTTTGTCGAGACCAAGGGACTTGAATCCAAAGAAATCTTCTCCAAGATCCTCAGCAAAGTCACCACTAACGAATTGCTCACTTCCTTCTTTGAATGCACCTGCGCCATCGGGGCCGGCGTCATTGAGCGCCGGCCGCAACAGTTCAGACAAATGTGATTTCATGCGCTCATGGATGGTGACAAGTTTTCCACCTAGGCGCTCCACCTCATCCCTGGTGTATGTCTCGAGAGACTCGGGGTCGTATCCGTTACCTGCAAGAGTGTGTAAAACAACCTCCTCAGGAGTAAACCTGGGTTGCCAGCGACTGCCTCTCTCGGCTGATAGACCCCTGGCAGGTTTCTTGTCGGCCTCATTGTACACAGTGAATGTGCGTACTAGCTTCTGCATGTAGTCGGCCGCAATGTCTGTAATTGCGTCAAGAGCGGATGGCTGGCACTCTTCGAATCCTGCATGATAGCAAATTTCGGCAATTGAACGCTGCATTGCTGCTCGACATGTCTCGGGAGCAATGACTGCGCCGTCACCCGAAGTGAAGTGTGGCTCTATGTCCGCTTCCACAAAAGGCTCAGGGTTATACTTTGGAAACTGGTTTTGATAGATCTGAAAGAAGATGTTAGTATTGGTTTGTGTATGCAAATGTGATACGACAGGCTCAAAAATGGCGGCTTACCTGGGTCTGGATTTGCATTTGCTTGATGACCCCTATCTTTGAACAGAGCTTTCTCGTTTCCTGCATTTGCCGCATGTTGTCTTGGATACGCTTCGAGAGGCGGCTCTGAGGCGCAGTGAAGTGCCCTGGAGGTACAAGCCGGTGGAACTCTTCGAATTGATCAATGGCGTGACCCTCGCCATCCAGAACCCATTGGAGTTTTGATGGAATATCCGGGATGATGGTTTGGGGTTCATAATAGTCAGGGATCACTTTCTCTTCCTCGTCCTGCATTCCCTCGGCCAGAGTTTCGGGTGCTTTTGCCTGCTTCGCCGAAAACCCAGAGGCATCGGCCTGCGAAGCGTCAATGACCCCGCTGGACTCGGCTTGTTGCTGGCTGTGCAGGTACCGCCTCATACCAGCCTTGGTCCGCAAAAGAGCGGGCTCATCAGGGTTCAGTTTGTTCCCCTCAAAAAGCTTATAGCGCTGTCTTGCGATAGTTGCTCTTTGCTTCTTGGTGACTTGCTTCCATATCTTATACTCCTCATCCTCGTATACCGGAGCAGAGGCCTCTTCGAATGCTTCTCCAAAAGGCATCCCGTTCAGGGACGGGCCGTCCAGATCCATGGCATCGACATTGCTTCCCTGGCCGGCCAGGCCATTCATGCCACCGGGTGTATTTGAGCCCCCTATTGGCGGCGTTCCAAAGCCGTTACTCCCGTCGATAGCCTCTGATCCCTCCCGCCCCTTCGCTAGCAATCCATTGAGCTGCAATACTGGTTTCGTGTCGGTACCAGAGGCTTGCTCTTGCTGATCCGAAGGAGCCTTTCGAGACTTGTTCGTGCCTTTACTGCCTGCAATTCGGCCCCGAGAGGACATTATCGGCTCATCGTCGCTGTCATCGCCGGCATCATCTTCACCACCATTCTGCTTGCGCCGTTCCTCGGCCTCGACCTCGGCACGTGGGCGAACAATGATGTCGGGGATGAGTGGAATGAGCTTCTCTGCTTCCTTCCTCATGCCATTGGCCATGCGCCGCAAGTGATGGTTGGAATCTTGGTTATATCTTAAACAGTTATCCCAGATCAAGTTCAGATCTGCGACGAAATCTGCCTTGGATTTATACTGAAGCTGCTTCAGCTTTTTCGTCATTGTCCCCAGGTCCATGGGATGCTTGATGACTGTTCAGGGTGTTAGCGCACTATGATCGACCAAAAAGAGGTTCCAAAGCCTTACGGTTGTAGTAGTCGGGTGCATCACGCTTGTTGACCCTAGAAAGGAAGGGGGTCGAGTACTCGGTGTGCGCCTTGAGTTCACTGAGAACCTTCTCTGCAGCCTCATACAGCTCCTCCTGTCCGACATTCTCTTCGCTGGCCCACTTGCTCCTGTTTTTCCTAACTTCATTCATCAGGGATCGGAGTTCTGCATCTGAGGCCCTGACCTGTATGCGCTTCTGATCTATGCGGGCAATGAGGTGCTTGAGTGTCAAGCTTGATGCGCCCAAATTTGCACTACTTAATGTGCCTTGGTTCTGACCGGGGCCCTGATTCGCATTCCCGCCGGCGTTCTTTTCCATCTCGGCTTGAAGCTGCTTCTCAGACTCCTCGAGCTGCTGCTGCTCAAGCATCGCAGTCCGGTCATTGTCGAGAGGATATATAATGGTGTGGAAACTGCGCTTGGCGGCTTCCTCGGTCGCGACACGCGCCTCTTCGAGCTCCTTGCGCGCATCCTCGGCGGTTTTGGCCTGGCCCTGTAAAGAGCCGTCTTCCTTGGACTTTGCCGAGTGCTTGTCCGGGGACGATACGGAATGGACGGGGGAACTGCCGGATTTGGACGGCGACAGCAGTTGACGATTGTCGGATGATATCTTGTGCTTTAGCGGTGAAGTTTGCGCACCGGCCGCGGTAGCCTCCTCATCCTCGTCTTCATCGTCATCATCGTCGTAGTCGTCCTCGTCGATGGTGCGCTTGGCCTTTTTCCGTGGGGGTTCTTGTATAGGGGTGTGATCGGTCGCATTGGGGAGAATGGAGGAAACGGTGGAGATAGGAGCGCGAGTCCAAGAATCTATGGCTTCCCTGTTGTACTTTCCATCTTCGGTAAACAGGAGCGCTATTTTGGAATCGGTCTTGCGATAGATCTCGGAGAAATGCGCGCGACGTTCCTCCTCGGCGAGATCGGATGCCTCAGGCACCAACGTCATGGAATTGTTGTCTATCGGAGTTTGTGTTCTCGCCGGGCCATCATCAAATTGATGCATATTCTTGATTCCGTTGGGAAGTCCGCCTGATGGGGTTGACCAGCTGTGCTGGCCATTGGTGAAAGACATGCTTGGGGGAATGTGGCTGCTGTCCCTGTGCTATGCGATCGGAGTTGTAGGACGCGGTCGGTCGGTCGCCATGCGCGGAAATCC